>NC_056728.1:1592742904-1592822904 GCF_019279795.1 Protopterus annectens
GCCCCGGGGTTTAGCGTTTTTTATATCAGGGGGCTGAAAGAAGCTAGGAACTGGCCCAAAACGACCAATAAACTACAAGTTGCTGGCTGAAACCTCACAAAACTGGACAAACAGGCAGCTCAATGCTTCCCACTCCCACTGGTAAGCAAGGGAACTTCCTCTGTTCCAAATTAGGTAAAGATTCAGTAACAGGAACTGCAAACAAATCCCAGGGATCAGCAAGCTCTGAAACTGGACTATTCTAGCTTAGTAAGGCGGGAAAACAAGAGATATTTTTTTTTTTTTTTTCAGAAAACAAGCAGAAACAGTTACAGTAAACACTTATAAATGCTATAAATCGGCTATCACAGCCTACACAAACAATTTGCAACAGTTACAGATTTTAAAAGTAACAAATTGAGAAACAAGTGCAAAAACAGAATAAATGCAGAAAAACAGTAACAATGTATCAGCAAGCAGGCGAAATACAGTTGCTAGATAAATAGAAGTGGAAAGCCACAAAAATTATACTTAAATCAGGTAAAGTCGCTTTTTTAGCTCTCTGAAGCTTGGATTACTCTGCTGGCCACCACGAGGATCTGTGCTGAGTAGGTACAAGCCAAAAAACGCGCGTTTAGCGTTTTTTATATCAGGGGGCTGAAAGAAGCCAGGAACTGGCCCAAAACGACCAATAAACTACAAGTTGCTGGCTGAAACCTCACAAAACTGGACCAACAGGCAGCTCAATGCTTCCCACTCCCACTGGTAAGCAAGGGAACTTCCTCTGTTCCAAATTAGGTAAAGATTCAGTAACAGGAACTGCAAACAAAGCCCAGGGATCAGCAAGCTCTGAAACTGGACTATTCTAGCTTAGTAAGGCGGGAAAACAAGAGATATTTTTTTTTTTTTTCAGAAAACAAGCAGAAACAGATACAGTAAACACTTATAAATGCTATAAATCGGCTATCACAGCCTACACAAACAATTTGCAACAGTTACAGATTTTAAAAGTAACAAATTGAGAAACAAGTGCAAAAACAGAATAAATGCAGAAAAACAGTAACAATGTATCAGCAAGCAGGCGAAATACAGTTGATAGATAAATAGAAGTGGAAAGCCACAAAAATTATACTTAAATCAGGTAAAGTCACTTTTTTAGCTCTCTGAAGCTTGGATTACTCTGCTGGCCACCACGAGGATCTGTGCTGAGTAGGTACAAGCCAAAAAACGCGCGTTTAGCGTTTTTTATATCAGGGGGCTGAAAGAAGCTAGGAACTGGCCCAAAACGACCAATAAACTACAAGTTACTGGCTGAAACCTCACAAAACTGGACCAACAGGCAGCTCAATGCTACCCACTCCCACTGGTAAGCAAGGGAACTTCCTCTGTTCCAAATTAGGTAAAGATTCAGTAACAGGAACTGCAAACAAAGCCCAGGGATCAGCAAGCTCTGAAACTGGACTATTCTAGCTTAGTAAGGCGGGAAAACAAGAGATATTTTTTTGTTTTTTTTTTTCAGAAAACAAGCAGAAACAGATACAGTAAACACTTATAAATGCTATAAATCGGCTATCACAGCCTACACAAACAATTTGCAACAGTTACAGATTTTAAAAGTAACAAATTGAGAAACAAGTGCAAAAACAGAATAAATGCAGAAAAACAGTAACAATGTATCAGCAAGCAGGCGAAATACAGTTGCTAGATAAATAGAAGTGGAAAGCCACAAAATTATACTTAAATCAGGTAAAGTCGCTTTTTTAGCTCTCTGAAGCTTGGATTACTCTGCTGGCCACCACGAGGATCTGTGCTGAGTAGGTACAAGCTACAAAACGCGCGTTTAGCGTTTTTTATATCAGGGGGCTGAAAGAAGCTAGGAACTGGCCCAAAACGACCAATAAACTACAAGTTGCTGGCTGAAACCTCACAAAACTGGACCAACAGGCAGCTCAATGCTTCCCACTCCCACTGGTAAGCAAGGGAACTTCCTCTGTTCCAAATTAGGTAAAGATTCAGTAACAGGAACTGCAAACAAAGCCCAGGGATCAGCAAGCTCTGAAACTGGACTATTCTAGCTTAGTAAGGCGGGAAAACAAGAGATATTTTTTTTTTTTTTTTTTTCAGAAAACAAGCAGAAACAGTTACAGTAAACACTTATAAATGCTATAAATCGGCTATCACAGCCTACACAAACAATTTGCAACAGTTACAGATTTAAAAAAGTAACAAATTGAGAAACAAGTGCAAAAACAGAATAAATGCAGAAAAACAGTAACAATGTATCAGCAAGCAGGCGAAATACAGTTGCTAGATAAATAGAAGTGGAAAGCCACAAAAATTATACTTAAATCAGGTAAAGTCGCTTTTTTAGCTCTCTGAAGCTTGGATTACTCTGCTGGCCACCACGAGGATCTGTGCTGAGTAGGTACAAGCCAAAAAGCGTGCGTTTAGCGTTTTTTATCAGGGGCTGAAAGAAGCTAGGAACTGGCCCAAAACGACCAATAAACTACAAGTTGCTGGCTGAAACCTCACAAAACTGGACCAACAGGCAGCTCAATGCTTCCCACTCCCACTGGTAAGCAAGGGAACTTCCTCTGTTCCAAATTAGGTAAAGATTCAGTAACAGGAACTGCAAACAAAGCCCAGGGATCAGCAAGCTCTGAAACTGGACTATTCTAGCTTAGTAAGGCGGAAAACAAGAGATATTTTTTTTTTTTTTTTTTTTTCAGAAAACAAGCAGAAACAGATACAGTAAACACTTATAAATGCTATAAATCGGCTATCACAGCCTACACAAACAATTTGCAACAGTTACAGATTTTAAAAGTAACAAATTGAGAAACAAGTGCAAAAACAGAATAAATGCAGAAAAACAGTAACAATGTATCAGCAAGCAGGCAAAATACAGTTGCTAGATAAATAGAAGTGGAAAGCCACAAAAATTATACTTAAATCAGGTAAAGTCGCTTTTTTAGCTCTCTGTAGCTTGGATTACTCTGCTGGCCACCACGAGGATCTGTGCTGAGTAGGTACAAGCCAAAAAACGCGCGTTTAGCGTTTTTTTATATCAGGGGCTGAAAGAAGCTAGGAACTGGCCCAAAACGACCAATAAACTACAAGTTGCTGGCTGAAACCTCACAAAACTGGACCAACAGGCAGCTCAATGCTTCCCACTCCCACTGGTAAGCAAGGGAACTTCCTCTGTTCCAAATTAGGTAAAGATTCAGTAACAGGAACTGCAAACAAAGCCCAGGGATCAGCAAGCTCTGAAACTGGACTATTCTAGCTTAGTAAGGTGGGAAAACAAGAGATATTTTTTTTTTTTTTTTTTCAGAAAACAAGCAGAAACAGATACAGTAAACACTTATAAATGCTATAAATCGGCTATCACAGCCTACACAAACAATTTGCAACAGTTACAGATTTTAAAAGTAACAAATTGAGAAACAAGTGCAAAACAGAATAAATGCAGAAAAACAGTAACAATGTATCAGCAAGCAGGCGAAATACAGTTGCTAGATAAATAGAAGTGGAAAGCCACAAAATTATACTTAAATCAGGTAAAGTCGCTTTTTTAGCTCTCTGAAGCTTGGATTACTCTGCTGGCCACCACGAGGATCTGTGCTGAGTAGGTACAAGCCAAAAAACGCGCGTTTAGCGTTTTTTATATCAGGGGGCTGAAAGAAGCTAGGAACTGGCCCAAAACGACCAATAAACTACAAGTTGCTGGCTGAAACCTCACAAAACTGGACCAACAGGCAGCTCAATGCTTCCCACTCCCACTGGTAAGCAAGGGAACTTCCTCTGTTCCAAATTAGGTAAAGATTCAGTAACAGGAACTGCAAACAAAGCCCAGGGATCAGCAAGCTCTGAAACTGGACTATTCTAGCTTAGTAAGGCAGGAAAACAAGAGATATTTTTTTTGTTTTTTTTTCAGAAAACAAGCAGAAACAGATACAGTAAACACTTATAAATGCTATAAATCGGCTATCACAGCCTACACAAACAATTTGCAACAGTTACAGATTTTAAAAGTAACAAATTGAGAAACAAGTGCAAAAACAGAATAAATGCAGAAAAACAGTAACAATGTATCAGCAAGCAGGCGATATTTGTTTTTCTAGCAGCATTGCAATTTCCAGTGCTGCATCCTCCCTGTGTGTGGGTGGAATGTCCAGGAGGTGTCTGGGTGGTAGAGGTGACCTTAGAATAATCTCTGGATCTAATTCGTAACAACCAATGATCTTTTGTTAAGGACTCACACTCTGTTAGGTGCAATGAAAAATGATCCCCGATTGCCTCCAGAGATGAGCAGTTGGGCAACCCTTCAGGGTTGTTGATGGGGTCTGTCCGAGAAAGGTTCTCGAGGCAGCACCGGTTAGCTAGGGTTAAATTATTCCTGGCTCCACTAAGTCTCCTCTTCAGTTTTTCACTTGAAACTAGTCTAACTCTCAACCTAAGCATTCAAAAAGCATCCTACAGTCCAGCACTTGCTCAGACCTAATAGCAAGCACAAATATACCCAGACACTTGACTGCCCAGCAGGGCAAGGCTCTTTATCCACCCCTCACCAACCAAGCGACTAAGCAGCTCACCCTACTATTCAGGCATGACCAAAGGGCAACTTCAGGTGTACTCTCCAGTCCAGCTGGTGAATCTGGGTATCCTGAGGCAATGTTACAACTGCCTCATGTACACAGACAGCCCTCTCCTCCTACCACAAAACACTAACATATGTGAGAGATGCAATTATACAGCCAAACTGGAGGCTAAGGTATCTCCACCCAAGACTGGAACAGACAGTCATGAGGAGAAGGTTAACACTTGCACCACACCTCCAGCCTCACATAGACCTACTAAACCAGCACTGGCAAAAGATACACATAAATACACAAAATCATACTCGGAGGCTCTAAATAAAACCTTGCAAAAGCATCAGAGAGCTCCAAAGCAGACACCCACAAAGCCTGCACCTCCCATCACAAACCAGACAACACATAAAACACAAAATCAATGTGTCGCACAATCACAGCCCTTAAGGTGAAATAACATACCTAACGCACATTGGCTCACCACTCACTAGGCTGGACAAGGAGAAGGTTACTGTTAGCTGCCTGTCGGGAGCCAGAATCCGCCACATAACACAAGCACTCAGGTCACTCCAGAACAAGTACAAATATGACTCTGTCATTGTTCATGTTGGTGTGAACGACCTGAGCCATACCTCCCTGGACTACATGAAGAGACACGGAAGAGCTCTCTGATCATGTAGCCCAGACGGGTATGACTCTGACCCTGAGTAGCATCCTGCCCTCACCAAGAATGATACCTCAATATAAAGAAAAAATTATCAATTTCAACAATTGGCTAAGCTTCTGGTGTCATTCAAAGGGGATCCAGTGTCTGTCAGCCTGGGATGACATACTCGACAAGCCGCGTTGCTTCGCAAGAGACGGTTTGCAGCCTGTCACCCCTTGGCTTTCGAATACTGGCCAAGACTCTTGCTGCCCCCATAGTGCCTTTTTTAAGCAAGGCTCAAAATTCAAACTCACCTCCGTAAACAGCACAAGTAAAAAAACGAGGGTTATGCTACTCAACGCCAGGAGTTTAAATCTCAAAATGCATGCGCTCAAAGCACTCCTAAGTATGGAGAACATCGACATCTGTGCAGTAACTGAAATCTGGTTCAAGGCTCCAGAGAGCACTCCAGTGCTACTGGGCTACAACTCATACCACACATTTCGGCCACAGAACACGGACCGAAACACAAAAGGAGGGGTTGTAGCCATATTCATCAAGGATACCCAAACCTCCAGGTTAGTGGTGCAGCATGATACCTCTGAGATCATCCATGTGCAACTAACATCGGGCAAATCTGCAATGCAAATTGTGGCCTGCTACAGATCACCCTCCATGACCCAGGACCACCACTCTGCCTTTCTGGAGACATTGGAAAACATGAAGGTCCTACCAAACACCCTGATCTTGGGAGATTTCAATTACCCTACCATTAACTGGGAAAACAACTTGAGTACAAACTCCCAGGCTTCCTGGAATTTATCAACTCAAATTCCCTGGATCAGCTGGTAAACTCCCCTACCAGAGGCCACAACATATTGGACCTGGTCATCATCAACATGGGTGACAGTTACTCCGTACCGGAGGTCAACCCGTCACTGGTTAGCTCAGACCATAAACTAATCACCCTGGATGTCCACACCCCACCACCACCCCCAACCAAGGAAACCACAGTGAAAAACTTTTCTAAAGCAAACTTCACCTTACTTAAGTCAGAGGTGGTAAGTTTCACAGCCCCCACGCTAAAGGATAACACTGCCCAAGATGCAGAATCCTTTACAATTGCATTCTATGAGCACCTACAAGGATGCATGGATTGTGCCATCCCTAGCAAAACCAAGACTCACTCCCCTAAGAGAAGGAAACCAGACTAGTGGACCCCTGCCATAAACAGGTTATACAACAAAAGGAGGAAACTAGTTCAGAAAAAAAGCAAATCCCAAGAAGGAAAGACATCCCTGATCAGTATCAGTAAGAAACTAAGGTCCCTCATAAAATCATCCAAGGCTAACTTCGAAAGAAAAATAGCCAAGGACTCGAAAGATAACCACAAAGCCTTCTTTAGCTATGCCAAAAATCTAAGTGGCAACTCGCAGATATGCTCTGAGATAGTGCAAAATAGCACAGAATATACTGAACCTACTGATATTGCCAACATACTGGCAGATAGATTCAGTGCAAACTTCACCTCCCTCTCACCTTAAAAAGGGCCCACAACAATACTGGAAAAGTGTAGTGTCTCGGAAATCACAGAAGCACAGGTGAAAACAGCCCTTTCAAAAGCCAAAAGCACAGCATCAATGGGACCAGATGGTGTCCCAGGCTGCGTCTTGCACGAACTACAGAACAAACTAACCCCCCACCTAAACACGCTGTTCAACCTCAGCCTCTCCACAAGCTACGTGCCCATAGAATGGCACACAGCAATGGTTATTCCGCTCCAAAAAGGAGGAGCCACAACTAACCCTGGTAACTATCGCCACATAAGCCTGACTAGCCTGGTCTGCAAGGCTATTGAGCGCATCATCCTGGAACTCATTAACAAAGACATTGGGAACCTCCAAACACTTGACCCAACCCAGTTCGGCTTTGTTAAGGGCAGATCATGCCTACTAAACTTGGTTGACTTCTTCGAGACAGTTACCAAGGTCACAGACGAGGGAAAAGTGGTTCATACAGCCTACCTTGATCTTGCCAAGGCATTTGACACCATTCCTCACTTGGGTATTATAGAAAAACTCACCAGCCTGAACATAAACCCATACGTCACAAGATGGGTTGCCAACTGGCTTACAGACAGAACTCACACGGTAAGAATAGCGGGCTCCAGGTCTGACTCTAAACCACTCACAAGTGGTGTCCCGCAAGGCTCAGTTCTGGGACCCCTACTGCTCGGCATATATTTCTCAGAAGTACAGGAAAACACAGGAGGACTATGGCTAACCAAGTTCGCTGATGACTGCAAACTGGGAGCCATAATTGACTCTCCGGCTGACACGAACATCCTCCAAAAAGGCCTTACTGAGACAGACACCTGGTGTCAAAGTCATGGCCTCAAGCTAAATGCCAAAAAATGCATAGTCATCACGTTTGGGAAAAACAAAACACCCATGAATTACCACATAGGCGGCAGCCCCCTTAATACAGAAGGGGTGATGAGAGATATGGGGACCCAGGTAGATAGTAATCTCTCCTTTAACAATCATATTGCCAAAGTAGTTAGGAAATCCTTCTATGCGGCCCATCTAATTACTAAGGGGTTCGCATCTAGAAATAAAGAGGTTATAGTGCCCCTCTACTCGTCACTCATCAGACTCATCATAGAGTACAATGTCCCATTTGGGATGTACCTCACAAGACACTTCCAACAGCTGGTGAGACCACAAAAGTACCTCACCAAGAGGATTACTGGCCTCAAACATATGTCTTATGCAGCCTGACTGACAAAACTCTGGCTGTACTCAGTGGCATATCGCTTACTCAGAGGTGATGTCTGCCTGACTTACAAAGCCATGTCCAACTCAGAATTGATTGACATGCTCCACCTAAAGAAATCCAAGTCACTGCGAGCCACGCGTTCTAGTGAGCTAAACCTAGCCACAACAATAAATAGAACATGCTGGAGGGATAGATTCTTGTCACAAAGACTCCCCATGCTTTGGAACAAAATTCCTAACTACATTAGCCAGAGCCCCTCACTAACACTCTTCAAGAGAAGCCTTGACAAGTGGATGGGTAACAGAAAGTACACCCCTGGGATCACTTCATTGGCTCTGCTTGACAGAGGCTCAGTTAATTAATCAATGGGGCAGTGAAAGCCAGCACACTCTGGCTAGGCTTATAAATGCCCTCGGGCAGATAGCCTTGTACCTATCTACGAACCTATGAACCTATGAGACACGTAATTTCTCTGACCCCCCTCTACCTCTAGGGAGATGTCTATCAAATCCCCCTCTGCCCCTGGAGGAAGGTGAGTCCTGAGTGTCTAGGGGAAAATTCTAAGATTTCCGAAACCACATCTTCTTGGTCCCTCGACAATTCCTAGAGAAGGATAGTTGGGGTGCCAAGAAGTGGGTCCTGATGGCAGACAAAGTCTTCCCATCCTTCTCACTCTGAACTAAAGTCAAACGTACCAACTTCCCAAACAGGGAAGAACCATCATATGAGGCATTGGTAAATTAACATCTTGAAGGGTTCTGAAAACTGACAGAGCCGGAAACATGCATGTCACCTGATGGGAATGGCTGTGCCAGCTGCCCTAGCATTTCCTTCGGTTGCATGGGAGAGAAGGTGCATAGAGGTGTTCACTACTGATTTTAGAGTGGCCTTACGAGTGGAGAAAGTCTTCTTATCCTCTGCCAACATGGACTCCGAGGTTGACTCAGTGATCTCCTTGACTAGGTCTCACTGCATCCGAATCACATGTGCCATGTAATTCAGTGCCCGAACAGAGAAGGTCACTGAAGCGTACACCCGCTTCCTGAAATAGTCCATCGCCCATGACTCTTAGTCAGGAGGGTGGACCGTAGAGCTCTCCTGAGTGAGCTCCTTCCTAGTGGCCACTGCCACCACCATGGCATCAACGGGAGATCCATTGTTCCAGTATAGTCTGTGTGAGGGGGGCTCAAGACCTTATCCAGACATTTGGGAATGGGCTCCACTGTGTCCGGTTCTTTCCACACCCGAAATGTAAGGATATCCACTAAAAGATCTGTGGGAGGGGACAATCAGGAAGTAGAGGGTCCTGCGCCAAATGCCTCCAGGAACACCGATTCATCTGAGGTAAGTCTCTGAGCAGACCACCCCCCTCGCTGGCGAAGGACTTCCATGATGTCTCCAATGGAGACATCCTTGGGGGTGACCGGGTGGAACCTTCCCCTTCCTCCAAATTGGTGTCTTTAGTGAGAGACTCCAGTGGGGAGTCTAAGTGCCTCCTCTTACACATACTTTTTCGAGGGATCTCTGGGAAGGACTCGCCAATGTCTTGCTGCTCCCAAGCGGAAGTTTCCCAAGGCAAAGTGGCAGCAGGCTGTCCCTGAGATGACAGGATGGCTGGAACCGTACCAGAAATGAAGGGAGTGGGGTGGAGTCTGAGGATGAGATGGTCAAGGGTCTCATGGAAATCGAGAGAACCCTCTCCACCACATCGAAAGCCGAAGGGGAACAAACATTCTGAGAAAGGAGAATAGGACCCATCACCCTCTGAACCCAATGGGAGAGTCAGAGCCGAATCAGCCAAGCCTCCAGCTGGCGAGATACCAAGAGGAAGGCCGTGCTCCGACACACTCGGAGCTGACACCAACCCCCTTGGATCTGAATTTGAGGTTACAGCTCTGAGAGCTTGACGGATCCAAGCTAGTCGGATCTGACCTGCTCAAAGTCATAGTCGGTGTCGAGGTACAAGGTACCATTAGTGCCGACCCTGCGAAACAGAGGGTCTGAAACCAAAGGCTGGAATAGTAAAGGAGCAATCGGGGTGAAAATGGGCTGAGTGTTGCCTGCTCTGGAGGGAGAGGGGGCAGGCAAGACTCCCATCTGTATCTGGATGCGGACGAACTTCCACATCATCCTATCCATCTCCACTTTGCTAAGGCTCCAGGTGAAGCGGGAGGAAGAGGTGACTGACTCCAGCCTGGAGGGGCAGTGAGGAGAAGCCTGAGCCAGTGACCAGATCCGGGGATTATCCAGCTCCAGGGAGAACTAAGCCGGGAAGACTCTGGTCTCGGAACCGACCTAACTTTTGGTGGGGGGGCTGGCCGGAGAAGAGTGATCCGGGGATTGCTTTCTTGGCCTATCCTTTTTAACAGATTTGTCCCTAGTCCCCGGCCTCTTGGCAGGAGTTTGAGTCCCAGCGGCCAGGGAGGAGGAAGAGGCAGAAGCTGGGGATACAGGGACTTGAGTCCCAAAACAGGAAAGAAGGCCCTTAAGAATTAACTTGTCCCTCCTGT
Organism: Protopterus annectens; assembly: GCF_019279795.1. Classification (NCBI taxonomy): domain Eukaryota; kingdom Metazoa; phylum Chordata; order Ceratodontiformes; family Protopteridae; genus Protopterus; species Protopterus annectens. Next base: position 1,592,753,410 of record NC_056728.1, read on the forward strand.
CCTTAAGTGCCCGGGGATTAAACCGACACAGATGGAATAGGAGGTCTGGAGATGGGCTGCCCCAAGGCACACCACACAGAGGGTGTGGCCATTGGCTGGGGAGAGCTTATAGCCACACTCTGCACACTTTCTGAAGCAGGGTTTGGGAGTATCAGACATATCCCCAACCTCAGGCCCAGCAAACTCACTTTCACACAGTCCATACACAAAAGGAAAGGGAAGGGCTAGAGAGTTTTTTTTCTTTACCAATGAAAACGCGGGGAGGAGGTAGAAAGTAGAGAAGAAAAAGAGAGAGAGAAAAGAGAAGATTTATACCCAAAAGCACACTTACCACAAACCTTTATGCAGAGAGCTCAGATCACGATGCGGACATACAGGTGGCAAAAGAGATCTGGGGGAGGAAGGAGACATGAGGCATTGTGGGTAAAAGGAGGAGCTTTGAGCTTGGATCAGATGCTGGATATGTGGCTGAGTCAGATTAGATATGAATCCGGGAACCCACAGGTTGAAGACCAAATGAAGACAACTACTTCAGATCAATAGTACCTCTTCCTTCCTTCACACTCGAACAGGAGCTCCACAAGGCTCTATATTCTGTCCCTTACTTTTTAACATCTTCATTAATAATTTTCATCAGTGCATTCTTAATCCAAACATGTCCAATACACGGATGATTCTACCATAATTTGCTATGCTCAGTCCCTCCCCAAACAAGCAACTAACACAAGATGTCTTATCTTGTATCGAGTCTTGGATGCTGAATAATCACCTTGCTCTCAATGCATTCATAACTAAAATCATGATCTTTTCTCCATTTAAAAACACCTCTATTAATAAAAATTCCTTCTCCATAGTCAGTCAGAATACGATTCCCATTGAACTCATCTCCCATACAAAACATCTAGGTATTATCATTGATGAACATTTAAAGTTTGATATTCATACACAAACTGGTATTAAGAAAACACACCAAAAGCTCAGAATGCTGTATCATCACAGCCGTTATCTCACTCCCCCATCCAAGCATATAATCTCTATTTCCTACCTCATCCTCTCTCTCTTGTATGGAGCCCCGCTCCTCACCAACCTTCAATCCTCCCTAAAGTCAAAACTGTCATCCTGCTACAATAAAATCTCTAAGTTTGTTACTGGGACCAAATCCTCCTCCCACCACTGTGATGCACTCCACTCTTTGAACTGGCTGAAACTACCCCACAATCTCTCTTACATTCAACTGCTAACTGCTCACAAACTCATTTTCAAACCCTCTAACTGCCCTTCTCTCTCCTCCATACTCACCTTGCATCATCATGACAGACTACTCAGGTCCAGTAACCAGAACCTCTTCAAAGTGTACAAACCCTTATGCGCACCTGGGCAATTTCTCCTGTCTTTCTCCCTCACTCATCTTTGGAATTCACCCCCTCCCCACATTCGAATCACCCAAAACCTCTCCGTTTTCAAGACCATGCTCCATTCCCATCTCTCTTCTCACTGGGAATGCTCATGCTCTCACCCCACCTAACCCCCTCTATATAATTTCTGCTCCCCCATGATTTTTTTCTCCTTTCTCATAACTTAACATAGTAACGCCCTTCATTTCCACTACCTCTCCCTTTTTTCCTTTCTCATAACACATCCTATTCACCTTTCACTGTTCTACTCTCCTCCTCTAATTCTTACTCCCTCTCACCTCATGAAACTTTGAGTGCATAAATGCCTGGACTCCAAATTATACTTACATTCTCCAAAATACTTATGTTTTAATTTCATTCAATGCTATGTTACAACACTTTGCTCAAATATTATTACTCTGTCTTCTATATTACTGTGTTACTCAAATGTTATTATTCTGTCTTTTATATTACTGTGTTTTAGTAGTTTTTGAAAATTGTATTATACTTGTTAACTTTGTTGCTATTAGCTTTGTAATAATTATATATGGAGCTTTTCTCCGCCAGGCCTCCATTGAAAATGGGCTCATTCTGGCCCAATGGACTTTTCCGGTTAATAAACTGCAAATCAGTAAAATAAAAAAAAATAAATAAAATCATCCCTTTCTACTTTGAATTACAACCTTCTGTTTGCATTAAGTATACAAACTTAACTGTACAGCTCTAAAATAACTCTTCAAATCAGGTAAACCTACACTACCTTGTTCTATTGGAAGGATCAACTTCTCTTTATCCTCCAGATAAATTCCTTCAATTCGTTATTAATTATTGTCCACAACTTGTGTTGACAAAAGTATGCCTGACCCAAATACCAGACTAAAGGAACTAAAAAAAAAATCACTGCTTTTATCTTAAAATTCATATTCATACATAATAATTTTCAGTTTCTCAGTCTGTATTATCTTTTGTTTAGTCTCTTCTTGCATATCCTTAGCTGCCATTACAGAAGACTTTTTTAATCCATACTCTTAAGCACTTCATATTATCATGTCCCCATAAATGTGGGTATTGCTGAACCAATTCATATGTGGATACATAATTTACAGCTATAGTCTTTATTTTATCTTCATTAATTTTATATGATGAAAAGATTTTAAACTGTCTCAAAATGTTCAACAACATCAATATGTCCTTTTCTGGAATTATCAGGTATAAAATAATATTATATGCAAATAAAGCCAAATTTTCTTGATTACCACACCAATTGTATCCTTATATTTCTGAGTCCCTTATTTTCTTTGCCAGTGGCTCTAAATATAAAGTAAATAAAGGGGAAAGAAGACACCCCTGCCTGGTTACTCTGTTCAAACATACCTTATTTGAGAGCAACATTCCCACTTTAATTTTTGCCTCCGATCCTTCATATATCCTTCTAATGAACCTTATTATTATATCAGGGAATGCAAATGTTTCCAATGCCCTAGTCATAAAATCCCAGCTTACTCTGTCAAACATTTTCTCTGCATCAAGACCCAATAACAACAGAGGCATTTTCTTACTTTCTACTTCCCTCTGGATCACCATTGTTCTATTAATTTTGTCAAATGTTTGTCTACCCTCCAAAAAACTCACTGATACTATATCTATTAATTCTGGCAACATGTTTGCAGTACTTTTAGCTAGTATAGACATAAACACTTTATAACTGGGGTTTAAAATTGAATTGGGTCTATATGAAGCTGGGTCTAATTGGTCTTTGCCATCTTTAGGTAACACAGCCACCACAGCTTTCTTCCAAAATGTTGCTGTTTCCCCTCCTTTTAAAACACCATTAAACCAAATCTTCCAGATCTTTATCTCTTTTTTTCTCTCCTAATTTCCAAACTTCAGCAGGAATACCATCACTTCCTAAATACTTGCTTGAAGATTGATTATACATCAATGTTTTTATCTTATTACCTCCTATCTTTACTATTAGTTGTTGAGCCTCATTTACCTCTAACCTTGGAAAAATTAAGTCTTCCATGAATATTTCCATTTGTATTCTTTCTTGAGTTCTGCATTTCTCTGCTTTTTACAAATTTTCATCAAACTTCCAGAATATCTCTAAAACCTCTACAAGATCTGTGGAAATTTTTCTTACTATAGGTTCCCAAACTTTGTTTGTTTGTTATAACAATTGTTTCTACGTTCTGTCACCAATGTCATTGTGTCAAGAAATTTTGTGCTCTGGAGTTGTAAAAAATAGTTGCTTGACTGCAATGTTTTTAAACTCATGCATATTATCCAGATACTCCTTTATTTTCTCTTTAGAACTCTGCATTTGATCCTCCTCTTGTTCTGTAAAATTCCCCTTATTCTGCAATACTTAAGTTCCCCTAAGTAAAATACTATTACTTCATAACCTTATCTCTTTTAATAACAATAACTGTACAGTGAAGATAAGAAATGTAATCGTAAAGAAAAAAAGAAAATTAGATCTGGAATAGCAGCCATAGAAGGTATATACAGGGATTAAAAAGTGAACTTCAGGAGCAAAAAAAAAAAAAAAGTTGAAGAGCAATTGAAACAAGCTAGAATGTCTATGCAATTGTTTTAAAATAACTATTTTTACAACATATCTCAACATATGAGACAAAAAATTGAAATGGAATTAAGGGAATGGCAGCGTAGAAGTGGACCCAGGAAAAAAATATGAATATAATGGTTAATTATTACCGCAGACTACATATAAACAACATGTAGAGTTCCATGTGAGAATCAAACTCTGTACCTTGTAGTAATACACAGGAATTGGTAACATATTTCAGACAATTATAACTTCTTTGGTGAACAGAAGTAGAAAGAGGGGTATTGACCTCAAAAATAAAGGAAACTGAAAAAAAATAATGAGGAACCGGAATACAGAAAAAAATTCCTGGTAGCCATGGAATTCCAATACAAGTGTGGAAAAAAAGGAGCAGGAGATAATAAAAGCCTGGATAGTACTTTTTAACAATATTTTTCTGGATGAGGATGTGGTTTTGATTTGGAAAGAAGCAGTAGTTGTAGTCACTCCAAAGGAGAAGAAAGATCCTATTGATCTAGAATCATACAGACCTATATCAATTCTGAATCATGATTACAAAGTATTTATAATAAGCGGTAGAAAAGATGTTGCTGAGACTAACAGACCTGGATCAGTGTGGAATTGCAGAAGGTTGATAAAGAACTTATAATTTTAACAGAACCTTTATGATTCAAAAGGATACACTGGAGAATCATTTATTAAGAGGTATGGATGCTGAAAAAGCATTTGATAACATGAGTTGGGAATGTGTTAAGCGATCCCTGGAAGCATTTGAGGTTCCACAAACTTGGACAACAGTGATATTTAATATCTACACAGCAGCTCAGAATAGGTTGAAGTGTTACGATAAGCTATCCAACATGTTTAGCCTTACAAGAGGAACTAGGCACGGTTGTCCACTTTCATAATTACTCACTGCTTTATATTTAAAGCTTGTAATGCAGATACTCTTCTTACAGAGGTCAGAGTAATTAGGAACACTGTTTTCAAACATAAGAACTTCAATTCAGCCTGGTGAGCTGATTCAAATGGAAAAAGATTTTAGTTTTTATAAAACAAAATTGATATCCCAAGAAAAAGCAAGAAATATTTGTTTCCTCAGTGGAAGGATATGTAGAAGCCCTTTCAAAAACTGTTTGACTTGAGGCTGGGTAGAAAGGAAGGATACGTGGGCAGACAAGTAGAGATGGCTTATAGGTGGATCAAAATGGAAGAGTAAGAAAGCCCAGACAATAATTACTGACAGAAATACTGAAGAACATTAGGCATCTGGGTATTAAAAGGGTCCTGTTTCTTACTTTGGCAACAACTAGAATAATGTTGCCACTTACCCATACTTGATTTTCTAGCAGCAGATATCTCAACCTCCTTTAATACACGCTGCACATCTTCAGAAGGTAGATGTCTAAAAGATATTACAACTCTATCATCCAGGAAGTCACCTCAAGAAGTTCCAATTTGGGGTGTATCAAACAACCCATCTTCTGTGAGGAATCTTTTGGAAGTTACCCTTGGCCATTTCCAAAAAATGGAGAGACACTGTTTCCTGGGGCAAAACAGAGAGTCACCTCAGTTATCTTTGGAGAGTCCTTCTGAATCTTTAGCATGATCTTGGATACTACTGGAAATGGTGGAAAGGTGTACAGGAATATTCCCATCCATGGGAATGAGAAGATATCTATCTTCTAGGCCTGTTTGAAAGAAACCTGGAGTAGAATCTCTAGTCAGTTGTGAATGGAGGAAAGCAGATTTATTTGCAGACTCACAGTTGGATCAAATGCTAGATGACCCCAAGGTTCAGTTTCCATTTTTAAGGGTCTGTCTTTGTCCTGATCAGCTTGTTTGTAATAATGTTTAGCTTTAATGGGATGTAGGTAGCTTAAAGGTAAAGACTGAGCTAAGTTGCTAGATCACAGTCTATCACAGCTAGTCTACAGAGGGAGTACAATATGGTTCAATTAGTTTATTTATGTACCACATCACTGTGGTGTTGTATGTGATTACTAGCAGAGGTACTGTAGTCCAAAAATGACTTAGCCTTATTACTGCCATCATTATTTCAAAATGTATGCATTTTAGTTTGTCCTGTTTGTTCCATGGGCCATGGCCCCCACCCTCCCAAACAACACAGCTCCCCAGGCAAAGTCTGAGGCATCTCTAGATACAGACTGGCTGTGAGCTGGAAGGGAAAAGGGGAGACTTGTGTTGAGAGATAACTGGTCCACCAACCAAAGTAACTCCCTTTTTACAAACCCCAGCAAAAGAGTCTGAAAGAAAAGAGAGTACTGGTGTTATGTCCAAACAGCTTTGAGAAAACACTGACGTCTTCTCATGTGAAGTTTGGCCAGAAGAATCCTTAGAAATGTAGAGGCATTGAAAAACAGAATTCAAAGGTATTCTCTGGCTGAAGTCAGAGACTGGGTGGAGAAATTCAGAATTCCCAGCTAAGTGGAAAGGTTCAGAAATTGTTCCTTGTAAAAGTCTATTTTTTTCTTGAGGAAGAAAAGCCCTCATGAGTAATGTTTCCAGAAAGCACCCCGGAAACACTATCCTCCAAGTTCATCTGGAACCCTAGACAGAGAAGGAGGTCCATTAGCAAGGCCAGGAATTCCTGATAACTTGAAAAAGTGTCTACAAAAATAAGACAGTCATCTAAATATGAAAAAATGCAAATGCCTTGCAACCTGCAATGAGCTGTTACTGGTACCAGAACTTTATAAACACCCTTATAGCTGGCTGTATAGAATGGAGAAGAAAAGACAGAGAACTGAAAATGTAAGCCAGATGCAGAAAATCTTGAAAAACATCTGATGTCTTTGGTGTTTTTGATGAGATGGTAAGCATCTTTTAAATCTAGAGTTACCCAAAAATTGAGAAGTGGGATGAGGAATAACAGAGACTGAAGGGATAGTATCTTGACATCTGGACTTTGATATGATGATTTAGGTTCATAGGTAAGTATTAAGTAATCAGTCTGCAGACCATTTCAAGCCTAGTCAAAAACCCTATTCAAAAATTCCATCTAGCCTCAAGGAGGGCAAAACAAGATAAACTGGGAAAGAATTTGAGGATGTCCATCCAAATATGTAGGTTTACCTTCAAGGTGGCAAGGGTGCTATTCTGCTTGACATGTACTGGAAGTTTGTTCTAGAGGTGAAGAATATGTTAGGATATTAATCTATACTGTCAATATGTCTTATTTATCTGCTGATGAAGGTTTAGTTCCTTTAACCTCAAATTTAATGTACCATTAATTCTGTGAAGGAATAGAAGATCAGATAGGGTAGGATCTTTCATGGTATGAAAGACTAGATGCAGATCTTTACAGAGGAGTCTAAGTGACTGAGTACAGACAAAAGGCTGACGGTCTCTCCTGACAACTACAATTTTTGAGGTCACTGTTATTTTTAGTTAGAAATCTCTGAGGTCTCTTAACTTGTATGATATATTTAGATAAATACATACCAAAAGATGCATTATATTAAATAATATGTCTAATAAGATATGAGTAAATGGAAATTAAGACTTCTTTGGATCTAGTGAAAATGCCTTTGGAAATCAGATGTGCCACATAAAAGGCTTTCCAAACAACTGTGGAGACATAATGGTCAAATAAGGAATCATTACTCCGATCCCTTTCAACAGTGTCTGATTGGAGGGGTGTATTTTCTATATTGTAAATGAAACTGTTTTGCTTACCAAAATGAACTAAACTATATTTTTTACAGCTGAGACCACTGTCCTTGCATTAACTTGGTCTACTCATGAGTTAGTTGAAGATCAAATAACAGCATCCAACTTACAGTCATCTGCAAATTAGTTAACCATAGGCCAGAAGTACTGGCTTGAAAATCTGAAAAATGTATATTAAATAGGAGAGGGCCCAAAACTGAGTCCTGTGGTACACTACTGCTAACTGAAAAACTTGGTAACTTAGAACAAAGATTCTTCCACAGAAAAACAAATGTAGTACAAAATCCTTTCCAGCTTGCTAAGAAAGTACGGACACCACATCTAGCGCTTTCATTCACTTTATTATTTGTGAACTTCTTCAGAAACAGTTTGAACTCCACCCACAAGCACTTTTTATAATAAAATTAATCACATGATAAGTGATGTCATATAATTAATTCCACATCAAAACATTAATTACATAGTATAAAACATATTCAAACTTACAAATAACCATATATACTTATAAGTATTAATTTCTTCATTTGTAAAAAACATTTTATATTTATGGTTTCGTTTAAACCAGGAGCATAATCTGCTCCTAAATGTAATTGCCAAATGGATTCCTTGCATTCTAAAATAACCTTACTATCACCCATAAATACCTTCTTACTAACACTGTCTAAGACAGAAAAAATAAACTTCTTAAAATCTTTACATACAATAGAATATCTTCCTAATGCATTTGAGTCCTGTGGTACACTACTGTTAACTGCTTTGCTTTCAGAAGTGGCACCTGCTACTCTAACCACATGGGTTCTGTCAGACAATCAGTTAGCTCAGATTTACAAGTCTGTCAAGAATGCTTACATGGGGAATAGTGTCAAAGGCCTTGGCCTGGTCTAGATATGCTGTATGTACTGCATAACCACTATCCACTGCTTCAGTTACATTTTCAAAAAGATTAATGAGGTTAAAGAGGCAGTACCTTCCTTTGATAAAGCCAAATTAATGATGGTCCACAGTTGACAGATCTTCAATATTCAGATTAATGAACAGAAAAAAAAGGTATAGGACTGGTCTACCAGATGTCTTTCCTTATCACTACTGCAGCATTCCTTGCTAAAGGGATATCCTACAGAAGACAGCCATATATACATCTAGCCAGCATACCCAAGCCTTAGGCCCTTCTAAGCACTGTACATCAGATATATGTCCTATATCCAGGATGTAAGGTACATAAGTGACATAAAATTCTAATTCTAAGAATATCTTTGCCAGACTGAATGTTACTTTTTGAATTCAGTCTGTCAAGTTGTTCATCACATTGCTCCATCTACCGAGCCTTGGCAGATAAGTCCCCCTTCGGGGACTTTTTCCTTCTTGCTTTTCTGTTTTACATGTCATCCAGAAAGAAATGTGAGTGTGGAAGGCAGATTCCCCATAAAGATAGACATTGCAAGTGCCTTTTCTGCCTAGGTGAAGATCATGATCATACTCAATGTGTTCTCTGTCAGGATTTTGTACCCAAGATCCTTTGTAGCCATTTGTCCTCTCTTTCTGATTACTGGAGAACCAGCATCTGAAGGTACTTGCTGAGTGAACCATGGTTTCTGACTTCACCTACCTAGATGTTCAGCTGCCTCTTAAGAAGTAAAAAAACATCCATTTATAGACCTTTACTCTCCAACCTTTGCTAGACATCTCTGTCGGGTCCGATAAAGAATCCAAGGACCACCTGGTACCACCAGCGGCTCCCTTTGTTGTGACCCAATTAGAAACCAACATAGGGTTGGTGTCTTACATGTCCTCTGAGGTTCAGCATACATCTGCAATAGACATGAAGGGGAAGCCATGGCTGATTATTTCAGAAGGGCCTATGGGAAGCTCCCCAGATACTTGTTAGGGAAGAGGTTCCTAGTTCCCTTACTGAAGTCAGGCAGGGCTCTGAACAACCTAAACTTATTAGGGTTGAGGTTCCTCTGAAAAAAAGCAGAAGTCCAAGCATGTAACTCAGTGGCTAAGGACCCTATAAACAGTGGCAGGATTCACTCAGGATATTTTAAGGCCCTTATAGCCCTGAAGTTCCCTCAAGTGTTTTCTGTGCCTTTGCTATTCCTTTTTCTTCCACTTCTTCTAAAAGGCTTAGGGAGTCTGACACTTCTGATGAAGATGTGGAACTGGATTTGGGGAAGAGTCCCCAGCATATTCTTCTCAGTGCCATTATCCCATTGCACTATGGTCTAAGGATATTTCTCAAGATTCCCCTTTTGAGGAGCTTTCTTTTGGGGATATCATTGTAAAAATGATGAACCACTTTCAGTGGCCGAGTTCACAACTTTCTGAGGTCCAAAAAATGCATTATGCCCTTTTTACAAATGAATTCTCTCAGGCCTTCTGCAGTTTCTGCTATGTTGGAAGCCCTTCTGGAGACACTTACTGCTGCATCTCAGGGTCCTGAATCGCAGCCTCCTGCACCTAAGAAATCTAGTAGGTTTTACAAGAAGCTTGAGGCTCAAAAGTTTTTTTTATATAAGAATCCCTCCTCTGACCCTGCGATCATTTGTCTTTCTTCTGATAAATCTTCCAAATTGTAGTCTTCTTCCAAATTTCTCCCTTCTGACAAGGACTGTAGGGTTATGGATGGATATGGGAAAGGAAGGTTATAGCTTGGCTACATTGACTTTCAGAGCCATAAATTACCATTACCCATATGACCAGGTATGTGCTGGCTCTTCTGTCTAAACTCAGTGGTGTTTCTACTGACATCCTTGATTCCAAAGCTAAGACTGTTGCTATTAATTTACTGAGCTCTGCTCTTCTCAGGCAGCTCGTCATTCTATCCAATGCACAGTTACTGATGCATCTTCTGCTGCTGCTGCTTCAGGTTCTGTCTTCTGCAGGTACTCCTGGCTTAGATTGCAATCTCTTCCCAATGATATAAAAGCCAAGCTGTTGAATTCCCCTTGAACTCCCAGAATCTGTTTGATTCTGCACCTGCAGAGCTTTTTAAAACCTTGCAAGATAAAGGGAAGGTTATGCAAGACCATATATTTTTCTTTTCCCTATTCCCAAGTTTCATAGGAATTACCCTTTTTAGTCTTTCTTTGTATGTAGACAACAGAAGCCTCCTTTAAGGGATACGAAATATTACAAAAAGATGTTTTTGGACAGATCTGCTCAGGATTCTAGGAGTCAGAAGTCCTCTTTTCCCAGGCAAATCTGCTTCTTTTTGACATTTATCCTTCCCTGCCATTTGGCCTGATTCCTGTTTCTCTCCATTTAACTCTGTCCTACCCCAATCTGGCAGGAGATTACCACAAATTCCTGGGTTCTTTCCATAATGAAAAAAGGTTACCCATTGGTTTAGATATCCCTTTCATCCTTTCCAGGGATTCTTTAGCCTCTTCTTTGCCATTTTTCTCATTTTCCTTCAATGCTTCATGACTCTGGCTCAGTGAACTATTGAGCCTGTTCTTCTCTTCCAGAGCAGCACAGGTTTTTATTCTAGGAAGTTTCAAGTTCCCAGAATGAGGGATCTTGGAGGCCCATTCTGAATATCTCTTTTCTCAACACTTTTCTGAGTGTTCTCTCTCCAGTCCCTGTTCGTCTTGTTTCTTCCTCAGAACCATCAGGTCTCAATGTACCTGAAGGATACTAATTTTTACATTCCTATTCACTCTTTCTTCAAGAAATATTTGCAGTTCTCTGTTCCTCACATTATCGGTTCTTTGCTTTGCCTTTTGGTCATTCTATAGCTCCAAGAGTCTTTACCAAATATCTGGCTCCAGTCTTAGCTTACTGCAGGCTCCTTAGTATCCAGATTTTTTGCTATCTGGATGATCTTCTCATTCAAGCTCCTTCCTAGCACCTTCTTATTCTTCAGAATCTCAACTTTACCATGTTTCTGCTGCAAATTCTGGTATTAACATTCAGTCTCAAAAAATCTGTTCCGACTCCTTCACAGGATTAAGTTTTGTTGGGACACAGAACTCAAACCTCAATTTTCTTCCTCCTCTCAAGGTCACCTCCTAAACAACTTTCTTCTAGTCTCTTCTTCCTCTACTAGTGCTGTCTGCAAGAGAGTTTCTGCAGAATCTGGGGTACATGGCTTCCACCATTCCTATGTTTCCTTTCACCAGACTCTACATGAGGAAATGTCAGTAGTATCTAAAGACAGTCTGGCTGCAACATTGTCACCCTGTGGAATTTCCTATTCCTGTTTTGCCTTGTCTCTAACAGGAATTTAGATATCTCTGAATAAAAGCCTATTTTTTCAAGCTCTTTCCCCTTGCTCAGGAGCTGCATACAGATGCTTTACATCTGGGATGTGGGGTTTCTTCAGACAATATGAGGGACCAGGAAGTGTGGTCACCTCATCAACTGGAAGACCACACCAACATCAAAGACAAGAGGGCTCTGTTATTGGCTCTTCAAGCCTTGCATTCCCACTGGGTTCCAGATCCTCTCTGGGTATACACAAACACCAGTGCCACATGGTACATAAACAAACAAGGAGTCACTAAGTCATACCTTCTTTTCAGATTATATTTTCTTATTTGAGAATTTGCCATCTACCAAAACCTGATCCTTCAGGAAGTTTACATTTCCTCAGAGCACAATCTTGTGACAGATAATCTGAGCAGATCCAGAGCAGATCCTCATAAATGGATGCTTCACAGAGAGGTTTTCCTACACATTATTCATCAGTGGGCTACTCTTCAAGCAGATCTGTTTGCCTCTCCTCTGAACAAGCATCGTCTTAGGTTCTGCTCCAGTGTGCTATGTCTTCTGGCTTGGAAAGTGGATGCCATGTGTTCTTCTTGGAAAAGGATGTTTTTGTATGCTTATATTCCTCTTATTGTCTTGTCCAAGGTTTTACAGAAGATCATATGGGGCAGACACAAAATCTTGTTGGTGTCTCACTTTTGGACTAGACAACATTGGTTCCCCATTCTGTTTCACCTGGCCAGAGACAATCACCACAAGTTACGTCACATGATGGATCTCCTCATGCAGTACAAGGACTCTCATTCACCCTCATCTGCTCACTTTACAGTTGAGTATTTGGGTGATAGGGTTTTGATTCCTTTTTAGCACCAGTTTTCTGAGGACAAGTTTCAGGTTTTGTAGGAGGCCCAAAAATCCACTACTAGAAAACCCTGTGTTGCTAAATGGAAAACATTTTCTCACTGGTATCACAGACATGAACAGGACCCTCTTTTAGTGGGTATTTATACTGTTCTTTCTTATCTGTGAGAATTGATCAATTTAGGTCTGGCATATTCATCTGTTAAAGCTCATTTGTCAGCCATTTGTGCTTGTCTGCCCTTGGATCCACCACTTTCCTCTAGGTTTGCAGTTAAATAATTTCTTAAAAGTGTTCTTCACATTAGGCCTCTTGAGAAAGCCCATTCCATCTTCTTGAAACCTTAATTTTCTTTTACAAAAACTGACTCAGCCTCCTTTCCTCTACTTTGCAGTTCTGTACTTGGAAGACTGTTTTGTTGTTGTCTCTTAATTCAGCCAAGAGGGTCTATGAACTCCAGGCTCTCATGGCAATTCACCTGTTTTTAATTTTTCACAGGGCTAGAGTTTCTCTTTGCAACAATCCATCTTTTATGTTCAAGGTGGTCAAGGACTTCTCCTTAAATCAGTCTATTCAACTTCCTTCATTTCCCCTTCACTTCAGTATTCTTGTGAGAGGATTCTTGATACTTTAGATCTGCACAGACAGCTCAGACATTATCAGTATAAAAAAAGAGTTATGTACTTGCCATAACTTGGAATCTGTGCTGTCCAGTGTCATTATTCATCAAGGATGGGTCTTGGATCCGACCTCGGATCCAAGACGGCAACTGAAAGGACAGATGCAGAGCTCAAGCTCCTCCCTTCCCCATAATCCCTTGCTAACCTACAACCCTCAGATTGTGTTTGCTGGATAGAGAAAAAAGGGCAGTGTAGACTGCCTATAAAACTGAGCAACTCCTAAAGGGAGACATCCCTCCGTATCTACCAAATCTCCAGAAGGAAGATGGGAACGTGATGAATAATGACACTGGATAGCACAGATTCCAAGTTATGGTAAGTACATAACTCTTTATCTGATGCTATCCATGTCATTATTGTTCATGGATGGGTCAGAGTCCCCAGCTACTATGAACCCTGGGAGGCCTCAGGGAAGGATATGCCGGAGCACAGAAGAACCAAAGGAAGCCCAGTTCCTAAACACCAAATCCAATGTATAATGTGTAACAAAGTTGTGGGGATTTGACCAAGCAACTGCGGCACAAATCTCATCCAAACAAAGTTTTGCCAAGAAGGCCTAGTACAGTGAGCTTTAACTGGTCTGGAAAGGTCCAGGTGCCTGCTTTCATAAAGAAAATATAGCTCACGATCCAACGTGAAATAGAGATCTTGAAAACTGCTTGACATTTCCTGGCCTAAGGGAAGGCAAAAAGAGCTGATTTGACTTCTGAAATTCTTCAGTTCACTTAAGGTAAAAATGTAGCTCTCTATGGACATCCAGACAATGCAATGTATATTCCCCTTTATTAGAAAAATTGGGGAAGAAAATAGACTGGTTAAGATTAGTCTCAGAGGCTACTTTAGGGATGAATGAAGGATTGGCCCTAAGAGACACCCTATCCTTGTAGAACACCATGAAAGGGGGCTTAATGCTGAGAGCCTGCAACTTGGAGACCATCCTGGCTGAAGTAATAACCATCAAAAAGGCCATCTTCCAGGACAGGAATTTAAGATCACAAGTTGCTGCAGGCTTGAAGGGCTTCTGAGTCAAAGACTGCAACACTAGTGTGAGACCCCATGGTGGGGAGGGATCCTAGATAGGAGGCCTGAGGAGAAAGATCCATTTGAGGAAGGGCTTGCACAGCCTGGAAAAAAAGGTGGCACTTTCATTCAAATGGAAGTTAGAGATGGCTGCCAACTGGAGTTTGATCGTAGAGAAACTGGCCCCTTGGTGAAAATGAGAGGCCAAGAACAACAAAATGTCATGAATAAGGGCTGAAAAGGAATCTAGATTGTGTTGTTTATCCCAAATAGAAAATCTCTTCCATTTACTGGAATACACCTTCTTGGAAGACGGTTTTTGAGAGTCCAAAATAATACTCTTAACTGGAGAGGGGCGCCTGGACCGCAAAAAGGATCGCTGAAATTGGAGGACCCATGTGGTTAGATGAAGAGACCGGAGATTGGGAAGAGAAAGCTACCAAGGGTTGGAATTGAGATCCGGGACAGGAACCAATATCCAGGGCGGATATTTCAGATGAGACCAAAGGAGGGAGAACCATGCCTGACGAGGCCAAAAAGGGGCAATGAGGATGGCAGGAGTCTTCAGGCAATGGGTTTTCTGTAAGACTTGGGGAATGAGAACAGTAAGAGTATAGAAGTCTCGATGGCCAATCATGTACAAGAGCATCCCTGGGTGACTCCCCCATCGGGGGGATCAGGCCACAGTAGTTGCTGCATTTGTGGTTGTTCAGGGAGGCAAAAAGATTGCAGTAAGGAAGACCCCAACAGCGGAATATCCGATGTGCCACTGCTGGATTTACAGACCACTCTTGAGGACTCAGGACAGATCTGCTGAGTTTGTCGGCTAACACTTTGGAACCGACGGGAATGTGCATTGTAAGAGCTAAGTGCCTGGAAGACATCACCAATTCCCACACTTTCATGGCCTCTCTGCACAGGGGTTAAGACCATGTTTCTCCCCTGCTTGTTGATGTACCAGACCACTGTCATGTTGTCTGCTTGATCTGCTATAGTCTCGAGAGGGCGGCACTGCTGGAAGGCTTGCAGTGTTAGAAGGACTGCTTTCATCAGGACATTTATGTTCAATTTGTTCTCTGGGGGGACCACATGCCTTGAACCGTCCTTCCCCAAAAATGCCCCCCCGCCCCAACAGGGAGGTGTCGGTGGTCACCGTGGTCTTGGGTTGGCAAAGACAGAAGAGTCTGCCTGGCATGAACTCCTGAGCTTGGAGTCACCATGAAAGATGATGTATGCACACCTGAGAGATCCTGATGGTCATGGACATAGGGTGAACCTGAGCTGACCATTGCACCACCAGGGTCCACTGCAGAACATGCACGTGATATCTGGAACAAGGGACTAACTGGATAGTTTCCACCATTGAGCCTAGTGCCTGCAAGATCAAGTGGACCATGGGATGATGTAGATCCAGCAACTGATGGACCTGCAATCTCTGCCACCATGTCCAGAAGGAACCCGATAAACTCTAGGTTCTGACATGGGGAAAGATGGAATTTGGGCAGGTTAACTGTGAGACCTGGAAACCTTGCAGCCAGAGATGTGCTGCCACCACTGCCATGCATTTGGTAAACACTCAGGGGGCTGTGGTGAGTCCAAAGGGCAGGGCTCTGAACTGACAGTGGTTGGCCCTAGCCGAAAGCGCAGGTATCTCCTGGAGCATCTTGATATGACAGTACGCATCCTTCAGAGCCACCAAGCATATCCAGTTGTCTTTGTGCAGAAGAGGCAGAATGGACTGAACAGAGATGATATTGGCTCCAAGCTGTCCAGCACAGTGGCCCCCAAAGGAAGAGAATGGTCTGAAAACTCCAACCCTGACCTTCCTCCAGCAACCAGCACCAACTTTGCGGGGCTGAGGTGCAGTCAGTTCAGATGGCAATGGAACAGAGCTCGCCAGGGACACTGACGGTGTGTGAAGGGAAGGGAAGATATGCCAGACGCCATCGGCCTCTCACACAGAATGCTCTTATCCTTAGGATTCAAATCCAGAAGGGTTGGACAAGGAGTGATGACTCGCAGATGGAGAAGATTCCCTTGGCAACTGAGCAGGGGAAGATAACAAGCCAAACTCAATTTGGGCCTTGAGAAAGCTCCTCAGCATCCTATCCATGTCTGAGGGGAGCAACTTCTGGAGGATTTAGAAGAAACAGAGAAATGTCCCAACATAGCTGAAGGCCTGTGCTCTAGTAAGGAAGACTGACTTGTGTGCCTAGTTTCCAAGCTCCTGGCCCTCAAAGGAGAAACATCAATAAAGATCGGATCCGATAAAATCGTCAGATCCAAAGACCTGGGGGGATCCGAAGGAGATGTCAACGCTGTAGATGGATCTGATGGGCAGGTAGGAACTGAAGACTGTCTGAGCTGAGTCAGATACAAGAGCCTCCGAGATTCAGAGATCTTGGATCCAATAGAAGGAGCCGAGACTCTCGGGGCAGAAGAGCCCAGATCCAAAGCCAAAGAGGCTGGGCTCGGATCTGGGGAACTGCGATCCCAGAGCCTCTGCTTTTTGGAGGGTGAACCCCTAGAGGAAGAAGACTTCCTCTTGGGATCAGAGGGAGGCTTAGAAGAGGAACTGGAGACCAGAAAACCCCTTTGGCAAGCCCCTTAAGCAGCAGTCTTTTCCTATGTTCTAGGAGAGCCATGGGGTTGAATCCGATACAAATTTTCCATTCAACCTCCAGGTGAGGCTCTCCCAGACAATAAATACACGTCTTGTGCGAGTTGGAGTGGGGTATTTTCTGACCGCACGAGGAACATCTTTTAAAGAAAAAAGGCTTTTCAGACATTGCACTCTCAGACTCGCACAAAAAACTAACACCCGAAGTCTACACTGAACGGGAAGTGGTAGAGAAGAGCAAAGAAACTACCTGCTAAAAGGGGTAGCAAAGGGAGCTAAGAAACTACCCAAAGGACCTGGGGAAAAAAGAGCAGGAACCCACAGGAGAGAGTTTAAAAAAACAGCTTAAAAAGCTACTGGGAGAGGAGGAAACCTGACTAGACTAAGACTAAAAGAAGACAAGAGAAAAAGGACTACCAAAAGGATAAAAACCCCAGAGAAAAGAGGGGGGAAAAGGTGCTTCAACAAAGTATTAGTTTAAAGGTGTGCAGACCTATACAACCAGCTTATTGTACAGGTTTTTGCTTTTTATATTTTTCCCTAACACATTTGTTCGTTTTTCAATTGAATTGTATACGTTATAGTCCACATTAAAGGTGGGAAAAGTTCTGAAATGATTTATTGTGGTCTCATTTTTTTATATCACAAAAACATTTTAACAGGGGTGTGCACACTTTTTATATCCACTGTATGTCTAAGTAGCTTAGACTACTACAGCAGTGATCCACATGAGTATCATTCACTGTTTACTTGCACCACAGATTTTAACTCAGGGAGGAGTTTTATGCAACCATAGAGAAAGAATGTTTAGGTGATGAAACAGACCTGCTTTTGCCTGGAATAAACTCCCTAAGGATAGGCACAGCATTCTGGCTATACAGAGTCACCTTATCGACCTATTCTCCAAACTGACAAGAGTGGCTCTCCCTTGCCCATCAAGTACATTCTAACAGCTGCAAAGTACATGTTTGATCTCCAGACCATAGTGGCTGTAGGGACTACATTAGCAGAAACCAGGGAAAAAGATAAGTGGCCCAAGAAACCAGTTTTGGCCATAGCAGAGTCACCCATTTGTGGCTGAGGCACTTTAGCAGTCTTTTGTGGTAGAAAAGTTGTTTACTCGCATCTGGAAGAAGAAAAAAATGAGGAACCAGTAGGTTGTTTCATGGTTAAGTCAAAAAAGATTCCTAATTGCCATGAAATCCTGGAAGCGGCAGTCAGTAAAAGCTCGTTCCCAAGACAGCAAGAGAGATATGTTGTAAAAAAGTAAATAAAAAAAGCACTTTAAATGCTTACCAAAGTCCTCAAAATTAAACTAAACAAATTTTCACCTGAGAAAAAGTAATTTAAAATACATTTTAACAGTTTTTTACATCAGAAGTAATAAAGTCTCACTCCCATTTAAAAGTAAACATCATGTGACAGTCAAAAAAATCATAAAATCATCCAAGGCCAACTTTGAGAGAAAAATCACAAAAGACACTAAAGACAATCACAAGGCCTTCTTTAGTTATGTTAGAAACCTGGGTGGAAACTCACAGATATGCTCAGAGTTGGTCCAAAATGACAAAAAATACACTAAACCCACAGACATTGCCAACATACTGGCAGACAGGTTCAGTGCAAATCCCCCCCCCCCCCAAAAGGAGAAATATCTATCCCAGCAGAGTGTAGCCTCCCTGACATCTCAGATGCCCAGGTGAGAGCCGCCCTCTCCAAAGCAAAAAACACAGCATCAATGGGACCAGACGGTGTCCCGGGTTGCGTGCTACATAAACTCCAAGAGGAACTAAACCCACACATAAGGCTGCTGTTTAATCTTAGCCTTACTACAGGATACGTACCCAAAGAATGGCGTACAGCAACAGTGGTCCCACTCCACAAAGGAGGTGCTTCTACGGACCCTGGAAATTACCCCCCCCCCCATAAGCTTGACAAGCCTGGTCTGCAAAGCCATGGAGAGGATCATTATGGAACTCATAAACAAAGACATTGGGGACCTACAGACGCTGGATCCTACCCAATTCGGCTTTGTCAAGGGCAGATCCTGCCTTTTGAACCTGGTCGACTTTTTTGAAACAGTCACTAAGGCCATTGATGAGGGTAAGGCAGTTCACACAGCCTACCTTGACCTCGCAAAAGCCTTCGACACAATACCCCACTCGGGCATCATAGACAAGCTCACCAGCTTAAATGTAAACCCATATGTCATAAGATGGGTTGCAAACTGGCTCAAGGACAGAACCCACAAGGTCAGAATTGCTGGAGCTATGTCAGACTCTAAGCCAGTCACAAGCGGTGTCCCACAGGGCTCGGTCCTGGGACCCCTCTTGTTTGGCATTTATTTTTCTGAGGTGCAAGCAAACGTAGGAGGATTGTGGCTGACAAAGTTCGCAGATGACTGCAAACTGGGCGCCATAACTGATACTCCAGCGGACACAAGCATCCTTCAGAAAGGCCTCAAAGAAACGGATAACTGGTGCGAGAGCCATGGCCTTAAACTGAACGCCAAAAAATGTATAGTCATACCCTTTGGGAAAAACAAAGTACCCACAAATTACCACATAGGTGGTAATCCATTAAGTATGGAGGAAGTAATCAGGGACCTAGGGACACAAGTTGACAGTAATCTCTCATTTGACACTCACATTGCCAAAGTGGTTAGGAGGACCTTCTATATTGCCCACCTTATCATGAAAGGTTTCACATCTAGATCAAGAGAGGTCATTGTGCCCCTATACTCTTCCCTTATCAGGTCCATAATTGAGTACAATGCCCCATTTGGGATGTACCTTACCAGACACCTGCAGAAGTTAGAAAGACCCCAAAAGTACCTCACCAAGAGGATCAAGGGTCTCAAACATATGTCATATGCTGCCCGGCTGAAGAAACTCCAGCTCTATTCAGTCGCATACTGCCTACTCAGAGGCGATCTATGCCTGATGTACAAGGCCTTGTCCAATCTGGAATTAATGGACATGCTCCACCTCAGAAAATCCAGATCCACCAGAACCACGAGAGCGAGAGATTTGAACCTCAACACAGAAATAAATAGGACGTGCTGGAGGGACAAATTCATAACCCAGAGGCTCCCTACACTCTGGAATAGAATCCCAGTCCATGTTAGGCAGAGCCCCTCACTGATTCTTTTCAAGAGAAATCTTGACGAATGGATGGGAGATCGTAGGTTTACCCCGGGGGTCATCTCTGTGTCACTACTAGACAGAGGCACAGTAAACTAAATGGGCACGGTATTCTCATTCCAAGGGGTGGCGAAAGCCACACACACTCTGGCTGGGCTTGTAAATGCCCTAGGGCAGATAGCCTAGTATGAACCTATGAACCTAAGTACGAACCTATTAAAAACACTATTTTACAGAAAAAGTGCGTCTGTCAAAAAAAGAAAATAAGATTTTTTTCCTAAAGGGAATTTATCTGCCCAGCAATGGAACAATATTAGCTGATCTTCGATCCTCAAAAGCCCACAGAGGAGCACTCCTCTCAGTGGCAGGAAAGATCTGAAAGGCTTGGTGCTCGAACATGTCTTTTAGTCAGCTAAGGTCAAGCAGACTAATGGCTTAAGCTCATGAAAAGTGCCCTGAAGCTTTGGAAACTGGCTGGTTGCTATGTCCTTAGGATATCAATCATGTAGCTTACACTACTGTAGCAGTGATCCATATGAAGAATATTATCCCATTGTTTACTTGAGCCATAGACTTCACACACAGAGGATTGTTTTTTAACAGTTAAAGTAGATTTAAGTTATGTACTCACCATAACGTTACATCTGAGTAGTTATACTTTATTTTCTGCAACCTGTGGATATTCAGATCCATATCGGATCCGAGCCGGCAACATTTTATCAAGCATCTGCTCCAAGCTCCTCCCCTTACCCATAATCCCTCACTTCTCGTACCTTCCCTCAGATCGAGTTTGCCACTAACCAAACTATTAGCAACTCAATAACGTTAACCTAGAACAGGTTTGGAGGAAGGAGGGAGGGACGGTTGCAAAAAATGAAGTATAACTACTCAGATGGAACATTATGGTGAGTACATAACTTCTTTATCTGAAGTAGTTAACTTCATTTATCTGCAACCTGTGGGACAGAGTGCCCAGCTACCAAAACTCCTGGGAGGCCCTCATGGAAGGATATTCCTGAGCACCGAAGAGCCAAAGAATGCTCTCCTTCTAGAGATCAAATCCAGCTTATAATGAGATATGAATGTATGTGACCTTGCCCAGGTTGCTGCTGCACAGATATCATCCAGAGAAACCCTAGACCAAAAAGCACCAGAAGTTGCCATAGATCTGGTGGAATGGGCTTTAATAGGACCAGGTGGGGATAGGCCATTATCCTTTTAGACTTGCAGTATACATTGTGCAATCCACCTGGCTAAGGAGACCTTGGAAATGGCCTTGCCCAAAAAGGGTCTAGAAAAGGACACAAATAATTGGTCAGACTTACGAAATTGCTGTCTATGAACATCTAGCAAGTGCAGCTTATATTCACCCTTGTTCTGGAAATTTGGAAAGAACACAGGCAGATTAATCATCTAGTTAATGTTAGATTCAGAAGCCACTTTCGGTAAGAAAGAAGGGTTCATGCAAAGCAAAACCCTGTCTTTATGAAAAATCAAGTAGGGGGGCACGGCAGACAAAGCTTGGATCTCAAAAACCCTTTTAGCCAAAGTAATGGCCACTAAAAAGGCTGTCTTCCAGGACAGAAATTTTAAGTCTACTGATGCTGCTGGTTCAAAAGTGGGTGCCACCAATGCCTGCAACACTAGAGTAAGGTCCCAAGGGGGGACGGAATTCTTAACGGGGGTACACAAGAGAAAAGAACCTTTTAGAAAGGCCTTTCACAATCTCAAGGAGGCCAAAGCATTCAAATTTTTGCCAGTATGAAAATTAGATATGGCTGCCAGTTGTACTTTCACTGTAGAGGTACTAGCCCCTTGTTGAAAAATGTATGACAAAAACTCCAAGACTGCAGGAACCAGGGCAGTAAATGGATCTATGTTTCTCTGAGAAGCCAATATACAGAAGCATTTCCATTTGCTGTGGTAAACCTTCCTAGTGGAAGCTTTGAGGGATGCCACCAGAATACTCTTTACCGAAGATGATAAACCGGGAGTCCTAGTGATCAGGGGAACTGGAGCAACCAAGCCGTCAGCTTGAGACTGTCCAGGTCAGGTGGACTGATGCCAGAGGGATGGGATATGAGATCCAGGCGGGGATCTAGAATCTGTGGAGAAGTTAGAGCATGAGATCAGAGGAAGGGGAACCACACCTGACACGGCCAGAATGGGCAATGAGGATCACTTTGCACCCCAGTCAATATGCTTTCTGAAGAAACTTCGGAATTAGAGGTAGCGGGGGATAGGTATACAGTAACCCGGTAGGTCATGTATGGACTACAGCATCTCTGGGGGAGTCCCCTGGTGAGGGGATTAGAGCAGAGAACTCACTGCACTTTGCGTTGGAAGGAGATGTGAAGAGATCGCAGTAAGGGTGACCCCACGCTAGGAAGATCTCCTCTATTGACTGTTTCAGAGACCACTCGTATGGCATTAGAATAGCCTGACTCAATCTGTCTGCTAAAATGCTGGAGCATCCCGGGATGTGTGTTGCGATCAGAAACCGACTGGTGGAAATCACCCACTCCCACGCTCTCATGGCCTCGCGGCAGAGAGGGTAAGATCTGGTCCCTCCTTGTTTGTTGATGTACCAGACAACGGACATGTTGTCTGACTGAACTGCAATCGTCCCCGAGGGGAGAACAGTGTGAAAGGCTTGCAACGCTAAAAGCTCTGCCCTCATCTCCAGAACACTGATAAGCAATCTGGTCTCAGTTTGGAACCACAAGCCTTGGACTGTCCTTCCCAAAAAGTGCCCCCCCCCGACCCGAGCTGGAAGGCGTCCGTAGTCACTGTGGCTTGGGCTGGTGATGTTAAGAATGGGCGACCTGCTAAGATTTCCGGCGATTGGAGCCACTAAAGAAGAGATGTCTTGCAGGCTTTGCTGATCCGTATAGGGTAGTCCATGGGGAGGATTATCCAAGATCACTGAACTGCCAAGGTCCACTGAAGCACCCTCATATGAAGGCGCACACATGGTAGAATTCAAATTGCTGCTGCCATGGAGCCTAGGGCATGGAGAATGTCATTCGCCATCGGTGTCCTGGGGCCAAGGATCACTGACACATGGGCCCATAGGTTCTGGATCCTGTCCTGAGTGAGAAAAACTTGTAATAGTAGTGTCCAACCGTGCCCCTATGAATTCCAAGGTCTGTGTTGGATTTAGGCGGGACTTGGAGATGCTGATGATGATCCCTAGATTGACTGCAAGATGCATGAAGGAGTCTCTGGCCATGCAAAGTAGATGCTTGGTGGTAGCAGCGAGGAGCCAGTCATCTAGGTAAGAAAACATCTGAATTCCCTGAAGCCTCAGGTGAGCCGCTACTACTGCCATAACCTTGGTAAACACCCTGGGGGCTGTGGTGAGACCAAAGGGTAGAGCTCTGAACTGGAAATGATGGTCTCCCAGCCGGAAGTGAAGAAATCTCCTGGAGCTTCTGCAAATCTTGATATGGTAGTAATCGTCCTGGAGGTCTATCGAGCACATCCAGTCGCTTCCTTGGAGATAAGGTAGGATGGACTGTAAGGTGACCATCTAGAATTTCTGCTTGGCTACCAACAGGTTCAGGGTAGACAGGTCCAATATGGGTCTGAGGTCCCCCATCTTTTTTGGCACTAAAAAGAACCTGGAGTAAACGCCTAATCCATACTGATCTGAGGGGACCAATTCGATGGCCCAATTGTAAAGCAGCTTTGAAATGTCGTGCGCTGCGGCCTCCCTTTGAGAGGGTGGGACATCCGGGAGATGCTTTGATTGTATAGGTGGGGTGATGAACGTGATGGAGTATCCTCTGGATATTATTTGGAGCACCCAAAGGTCCATCATGATGGACTCCCAAGCCGTTAGGTTCAATGATAATCTTCCCCCGACTGTCTCCAGAGTAGGACAGTCAGGCAACCCCTCAGGGATGCTGAGCGGGTCGGTCCAAGAAGGTCTCCCTTGACCCAAAGTTCCTCGGACCCCCTCTACCTCTGGGGCGGCATCTGTCTTGTCCCCCTCTGCCTCTAGGGGATGAGTTATCCTGAGTGTTGCCGGAAAACTGAGATTTTCTGAACCACATCTTCGTCTGCCCTCTCTGATTCCTAGAAAAGTATCTTTGAGGGCTAGAGGAGCGGACTCCGATGGCAGACAGAGTCTTCCCATCCTTCTCGCTCAGGACTAAGGTGTCACGAACTGTCTTCCCAAAAAGGGAGGAACCGTCAAAGGGAGCATTCGTGAAAGATGCCTTGAAGGGATCCGTGAATTGACAGAGTCTGAGCCAGGCGTGCCGACTCATAGCTACGTCAGTCCAAGCCGCCCTAGTTGCTCCTTCCATGGCATGGGAAAGAAAATGCATGGACGTGTTAGAAACAGATTTCAGAGATGACATTTTCACCAAGAACAGCCGCTTGTCCTCTGGCGACAAGGACTCTGGGGGCGACACAGCGAATTCAGTGACCAGGTCCCGCTGGAGTCGAATGACGTGTGCCAAATAATTCAGTGCTCGCATGGAAAACGTAGCTGTGGAAAAAACTCGCTTCCCAAAGCGGTCCACCGCCCTAGACTCTGTCTGGAGGGTGGACAGAAGAACTTTCCTGAGCCAGTTCTCTCTTGGTGGCAGCCGCCACCACCAGAGCATCCACAGGGGATTTCTTGTACCAAGCCTGTCTATCTGTGGGAGGAGAAAGGATCCTGTCTGGGCATTTGGGTATTGGCTTTATGGTGTCAGGCTCCTTCTATGTCCGTGTGGTGATAAGATCCACTAATGGATCTGCAGGAGGGGACACCCAGGATGTAGATGGGCCCATGCCAAAAGCCTCCAAGAATACTGATTCGTCCGTTGAGGTTTTTGGAGCTGACCAACCTCCCCTCTGGTGGAGGATTTCCATGATGTCTCCAAAGGAGACATCCTCGGAAGGTGAGCTGGGGGACCCCTCACCTTCATCCAAGTCAGTATCTTTTATGAGGAACTCGGGGGGAGTCCATGTGCCCAAGTCGGAGTCGAAGACATCTCCGTTTCCTCAGATCCGACTCCCTGTTCTCGGCCCCGATAGTTGTTTGGATCCGAACAAGTCTGGTCTGAGGAACACAAGGTAATGGCTGGCGTCGAGGTTGGAGGAACCATCGGTGCCGAACCCCCAGCAATGAGGATCCTCAGATCCATAAACCCCAAGACTGATTATCAGATCGGGGAAGTAAGATAGGATGGAAGAAGGGTATAAAAGTCCCACTCTGGCCGGAGAGGGGCCTGGCAAGACTCCCATTTGGATTTGGGTCCAAATGAATCTACGCATCATCCTGTCCACTTCAAGCTCCGACAGACTCTGAGTCGACCACAAGGAGGTGACCGACTCAGATCTTGCCCTATGAGACTACCTCGAAGAAGGCCTCTGATCCAAGGGCTCCATTGGCTCCAGGGAGAACCTCGGGGAATGGAGCCGAGGAGAAGTGGTCCTAACAACTTTCACAGGTGGACTGGGAAAAGGCTCCCGCTCAGGAGATCACTTGTGGTGCCTCTCTACCCTTTCTTCTCTCTCTTTTTTGTCCTTATCTGCAGCTTTTGTCCCACCTCAGCAGGCTTAGAGGGAGGTTGAGTCCCAGCCTGAGGGGGGGTCAGTCGGCTACAGAAGCCGATGTTGAGGCCATCGTCTATAAGGCAGAAACTGGTAGCAGGCCCTTGGCTACCAGTTTCACCTTCCTTTCTTTAAGGGTTCTGGGACTGAACCATGCACACACAGCACATGACAAACTAAGATGGGGAATGCCAAGGCAAATAACACACAGCATGTGGCCATCAGCTGGTGAAAGCCTGTGGCCACACTGTGCATTTCTTGAACATTGGTTTAGGCTGATCAGCCATAATACACTCCACTGAGCCAAATGCTAAACTAGACACACTCAGGGGTTTGGCGAGGCCTACTCTATTCAAGAAAGAAACACAAACTTTCTAACTACTTTTTTTTTTTTTTTTTTAAACTGATCAGACGAAGGGGAGGAAGGGCTATCACAAACAATTACTCTCCCACATTAACTAAAGAATCAAAAGTTCCACTTAGACTACCCAACTTGGAGCTAGAGAGACCACGATGCATACGCATGAAGCGGCAAACGAGATCTGAGGGAAGATAGGAGAGGTGAGGAATTATGGGTAAGGGGAGGAGCTTGGAGCAGATGCTTAATAAAATGCTGCCCGCTCGGATCCGATATGGATCCGAATACCCACAGGTTGCAGATAAATGAAGTTAACTACTTCAGATTTAAATTTTATTCTTTCTTTACAGTTTATGCAATCCACATGAATGGTGTGCCATTATCTTCTGGGGGCTGATCCATTTATCTTACAAACACTCTTGTACTTGTATTTTCCCTTATCTTAAACAGCAGACCCAATACAGAACCAGAAGTTAACACTAGTTGCAAATAACTATCCTACACTTTTTGTTTTTATTACTCACTTTGCACTGTTCTCATGCATGGCATGCCTTTCATCTACACTGGAGGGCTACAAATCCTTTAAATGCATTTTAGTTGTATATTCTGAGAAAGAGAAAGAAAGAAAGAAAAAAGGAATTATACTCTAAGGCACTCAGTGCTCTTGATGTTCATTCAACTCATGGGGGAGTCTTATGTAACTATATGGAAGGAAAGTTTGGGTATAATTTGAGCTCTGCATAAACTACAATTCTAAATGTATGGTAGATTCTTTACAAGGAAAACCCAACAACATTGTGGTACTGTCAACAGTAATACAGATGTGTTATCTAGAAGGGGTATGGGATCATGTATCAAGCAACAACACCCTTGTCTCTTGGTTTAATTGGTTTACAGCATGCTTCTCTAGCAATGCTGATGCCATGGACACAGACTGAGGAAAGGTTAGGCTATATAACTGTTAGTTATAGCAGTTTAAAAAGCAGTTGCTGTTGATGATACTTGCTGATGGAACCACCCCATTTGTGAGTAACTAGCTATTTTAGGGACAGTATTCTTGCAGCAAGGTTTCTATATGCATTCTGTTTATGCTTATTGCATTTTTTCCATAGAATTATACTCCATATGTACACAATCTTCTTTATTAGTCAAGTAAAATTCACTTTTTTTTTTACCTTTGAACTCTTTTGGCTAGTATTTATTTATTATACACATATTCATACACCAGTTTTACCTGAGAAGAGGGCAATCATAATTTACACTGTGAGGTACCAAACTGTAGGGCACATGCATATGAAACTAATTTGGAGTCTACCAGTGAAAATAGTATTAACTGGTGGATATTAACAGTAGCAGGTAATTGGAAGTCTATGACTTGCTTCAGAGTGGTGGCAGTACTACCCAAGCCAGGAAGAAAACTGTGGGGAATTGGAGCATTCTCCCAGCCTTTGTGTGTGTGCGTGTGTGTGCGTGTGTGTGCGTGCGTGTGCGTGTGCGTGTGTGTGTGTGTGTGTGTGTGTGTGTGTGCGTGTGTGTGTGCGTGTGTGTGTGCGTGTGTGTGTGTGTGTGAAAAAAATAATACTTTTTGTGAAAAGGTAGGTACTGTGGAATAAAGAAACACTGGAAAACATTGGTTCACGCAGGGAGATGTAAAGTTCTATAAGTGAACACTGTGCAGTTCAATATGGTGTGGATACTAGAAGCCCATACCAAAGACAACGGTGTATATTCCCCTTTATGCTGTTGGAGTCAGGTTGTATTTTGAGGATTAATCATTGAAATGGAGTTGTGTACTTTCCTGATAACACTTCACCCTTTATAGAAACAGTGGTGGTACCCACCCTCTGCATTTGGCAACAGGTAGTATTCCTCCATTACACTTGGTTGCAGTGGTTACAGCAGCTCTGCAAGCACTTTGTACGGACTGCAGTTGCTGCCTTGTGTCCCATATCATTGCTGAAAAGGGTCTCGGGAGCAGCCAATTAACCTTATAAACAAATATGAATAAGTAAGTAAATAAAGAAATAAAAAAATGTTGCTATGCTAGAACAGATGTTCAAGTAGATCATTGTTGCAGTAATGCTGACAGATAGGACATATCTTGTCACGGATACTATACATCCAGCTAGCATGTCAAAGCTGAGGCACACCTTCCTCATGCTCCATAATTCCATTCTTAGACATAGGCACAAGGTGTGCTGATACATAAGGGGCATACAAGTATGTAAATACTCATTGCTTTCTTGCACCAGAGAATATTGTTGTTATGTTGCTGAGGAAAGCCTCAAGTAGTAGGTAGAGCATGAAGAAAAGGTAAAAAGCAATCCACCTTGGCCAAGGGAAATAAAGAGAAGGTAGTGGGTGGAGGGGGTGCATATACTGCAACAGTGATCTATTCAAACATCTACAGTTATGGTTGATTCTTCCACAACTGTACTATGTTCATCATTAGATTACTGCTGCAATATTGCTCACAGATGGGACTATTTCCAAAGATTTTATATTGATTAGGAGGGGGAAAGAAAGAGACAGCACTGGAATCCACTAACCTTTGAAGTATGAATGTGGTAAATCCATTTCTGGCTCAGGAGAAAACGTTGATCTTGTAAGTGTTTGTGAATGTATGAATGGAGGACCACATAGCTGGGTCTAATATGGATTTAGAATGAATCCCTTTAAAAAGGCACCCAAGGAAGCTACAGATCTTGTAGAATAAGCTGTGACATTGCTTAGAATCAATCTATTATGGAAGAAATAACAGAAGAAGATGGCAAGGGATATCTATCTACAGGAAGCTTTATTTGGATGCTGGAAGCCTTAGATATTTAGTCTTAAAAGAAGTGAACAGCTAACCAGATTTTCTGATTCTTTTACTTTTGTCCAAATCAATTCTAGACTGGATTCTAATTAATAGACCAGCCCACCCCTCTCTCACAGGATGCCTCCCTGATGGACTAAATGACCATCTGTCAACATTCCTAGTCAGTCAGCATTAACAACATACCAAAGGCACTGTCTACCAAAGTATTAGAAACAAAAAGAACTTTAACCTCAGCAATTTCATAGTAGACATACAACACTGTAATTGGGCACCTCTGAAATACCTTAATTTAAATGAAGCAGTCACATATTTTAATTCCACCTTTCTAAACAAATTAAACCTACATGCCCCTCCCAGAACCATAAGAATCAGACCTAATCCCTTCCATGGCTTACCAAAGACACCAAATCCCTCCTCAAAGCCAGAGACAAAGCATGGGACCATTGGCATATTGTCAAGTCCCAAGCTGCAAAACAAAAATATCAGGAGCTTAGGAAGAAGGCCAAAAAGCTAGTAAAATTCAACAAGGTTAATTACTTTTCCAACTTTCAAATTAAGCATCAACATCACCCTCAAACGTTCTGGGCAGCCATCAACAAATTACTCCTTCCAGGCAAAAGTGGTACTCCCTCCCCCACCTTAGTAAACAACACTGAAAACACTGCAACTCAATTTAACAAATTCTTTACTTTTGTTGTTGTGTCTTTCGGCTTTTCCCAGTTAGGGGTCGCCACAGCGGAACTCCGGTCCGCCAATGATTGGTAGTTGATTTTTACGTGCCGAGTTACCAGCCTTGATGCACAACCTTCAACGAAGGTACGCCCATTCACGCATGTCTCCACGCAGAAGATGCTCTAGCTGAGAATCAAACCGTACAGCGTCTTACTGTGAGGCAACAATGCTACCGCAGCACCATATCCTAGCTAATCAACAGAACAATCGAAACAATCCCCTCTCCTTTGAGCCCTGCACAACCTACTAAAACAATAGCTCATTCCAATTCCAGTCTGTCTCTATAGCTAGGATAAAAAAATATCTAAAAAAACTCAAACCCACTACTCTAGCCTCAGACAAAGTACCAGCAGAAAGTGTAAAAATTGCTGCCGAGGCAGTGACCTACTCTATAGCCATTCTCATTAACAGGTCCCTTTCTGAATCCAAGGTCCCCGAAATTTGGAAAATATCTCATATAATTCCACTTCATAAAGGAGGTAACTCCACAGAACTTACCAGCTACCGACCAATAGCAATACTATCCCCCCTTTAGCAAAAATCCTGGAAAAGTGCATACATTCCCAAATGACAGACTACCTGCATTCACATAAACTCCTGTCAAACACTCAGCATGGCTTTCGCCCCTTCCATAGTGCCACCACTGTCCTTCTGTCTTTCACCAATATAGTTAACACACATAGAAACAATGGTAAATTTGTATCTGCTACCTTTCTGGATCTCTCAAAGGCCTTTGACATGGTCAGACCTGACATACTTATCAAAGAGCTATCTGAATTAGCTAAACTAAATCTTCCATAGCATGATTGCAAAGCTATTTAGCTGGCCGCCAACAAGCAGTACTGTGGCAGCAGGAACTCTCATCTCTTCTTCCAGTCACTCTTGGTGTACCTCAGGGTTCCATATTAGGCCCACTTCTATTCACCCTCTATACCAACAAGCTCAACACCTCTACTCCCAATGCATCTGTCATACAATATGCAAATGATTCTGCGCTAATTTTTGCAGTTTCCTCACTACAGGAACTCTACATATTAACACAACAATCTTTTCTCTCTATAGAAGCATGGCTTTCCAATATCCGACTCATACTTAACCCTGCTAAAACCAAGCTGCTGCTCTTTAAACCGACTGGGTCCACCTCATTAACTACCACCTTTAACATTACTTCCAGCAACAAAACTTCTATCTCTCCCACTAAGCACACCAAACTCCTTGGCATAGAGACTGATAACACTCTCAGATTTGATAGTCATATCTCCCAGACCATCAAGAAAGTTCAGAAAAACTAGGTACCCTCTGTAGAAATAGACAATTCCTCTCCAAACTAACAAAAGCAACCATATACCACACTCATCATATCTCTGTCCTCCTCTATGCCTCACCCATTTTTACCAACCTTAGAAAGGCAGACTTAGCAAAGCCTGAATCCTGCTATAACAAAATAGCTAGATTCACCACTAACTCCCCATTTAGAACTCACCACTGCTCATCCTTAATGCAGTTCAACTGGCTGGAACTCCCCCAACTCTTACACTACAATCAACTTTCTCTGGCCCATAAAATTCTGTATCAACCAGATAAAACCCCTCCACTTCAAAACTTACTTCACCCTCACACTAATAGTAGGACTCTTCGCTCCACTAACAGATTTCTTCTCAAAGTAAGTAAATCTAATAATACAGCAGGGGGCAACCACTTCTCTAATTACATGTCAAAAATCTGGAACGCTCTACCCTGTGATATAACTACTACCCTTTCCGTCATACAGTTTAAACAATCACTACAAGCCCATCTCAGTAACAACTGGCTATGTTCTAGTACCACGCCAGGTTAGACGTCCCTCCACATTATACCCTCCTCCACTAAAACCAACACGCATTCTCTTGCCTGACTACTTCTTGCACCTCAAGTAGTATTAATAGGTCTAGGCTCTTGGATGGAATTGTATACAGAAGATATAGTTAAAATGTGTAGCTGTTTTTAGCTTAGTCTTAATAATCTTTATGTAGATTCTAGATTAGTCTTAATAATCTTATGTTGCTGCTTTTATCAGACAGGAGACAAAACTAATGATGTGGTCATCTTCTAACTCTTGTGACGCTAGTAATGATGTCATAATTTCTCTATCAAACTAATTGTACTACTATGTTATTTAATCTATCCCCCGGATTCAGCAAGCTCTGCACGGCATGCAGGAATAGTGCAGGAGCTGCTGGAGGCAATATGGCCACTGTGAGATCCAGGAATAAGCTCCAGGGACATGCATGAGCACTCCTGCACTATTCCTGCAAGGACACAGTTCCTGCTGTATGCAAATTACCCCATTTGCAGGTGAAAACCAAGCAAATGAGGTGAATTTGCGATCCAGGAAGCTGTCAGACAGCCGTGCAGGACTAGTGTAGTGTGCAGAAATGTAATCGGTTTTTAACCTAGTACATTTTTGCAAACTACAAAACGGAGCCATGACAGCTTCAAATAAAGGGTGCATATTATGTGCAAAGCATGCCAATGGCCAAATATATGGCCACTGGCATGGAAAACAGTTGCCAAAATAAAAAAAAAATAACTTACTTTTTTTTAGCCGATTTCAGCTGTGTAAGCGTAGGGCAGCGGCGCGCAAATGGGATCGGGCTGAAAATAAATAAAAAAAACCTGAAATAAGCATTGTATCCAAAAATCACTATTTTGCCATTATACTCAATGGCAGGCAGAAGACAACATGGCCAGTGAATAGTGGTTATTTATTTATTTATTTTATTTATTTATTTCAATTTGATTACCGGGGACGTCCACTGGGCCAAGAAGTACCTATTTTCAGTGGAGGCCCGGGGAGAAAAGCTCCAAAGGTAGTACAATCAAAGAATACAATGCATGCGATAAAATACAAAAGAGTGTCCACACCACAAGTATACATAGTAATAACACTGTAAATGCAATTTTACAAATAGAATGTCCACACAGCAATAATACAAAGAGCAGCACCGCAAATGATAAGAAAAACACAGCAAAAGTACATAGAAGAGCACTGCAAAAGCTAAGGAAAATAACAAAATTATTATTTTTTTTTTTTTTGTGTACTAAAAATTTGCAATATTTTCATCCTTACAGTCAAGGGAGAGTCAGATAAAACCATTTAGCAAGAATTAGAGTGCAGAAGGTGCAGGAGTAGAGGGGCTTAGTTTAGGGAAGCCTAGAAATTAAGTAGGGTGAAAGCAAGAACATTTCCATTTTGAAGATAAGTGTAAGAAAAGTTGGGTTTTGAAGTATTCTGTGTTAGGTATGGTTCTAAGAGAAGGAGGGAGAGAGTTCCATTTTCTACCTAGAGAGAAGGATAGAAGTTGCTGGCCGGCGGGATGTTTAGGTCTGTGAATGGAGATTAGATTTTGGTGTTCAGATCTTAATGATCGGTTGGGGATGTAATTTGGAAGGATGTTGGATAGAGCTGGGCATTTTTCTGGGTAGAAAATTAATTTATGAGTGGTTGTAAGTTGAAGGTAGTCAAGGTGGTTAGGGAGTTCTAACCAGTCTAGAGATTGAAGGGTGAGGCAGTGGTGAGTTGAGGTTTTGGATTTAGTGGCGAATTTAGAGATTTTATTATAGCAAGCTTCAAGTAGATTAATCCTGTAGAGCATACCTAACTTTTGGTGTTTTTTTTTTATGTTTTGTTGTATATGGAGGTCGAATTTAAGGCGTTCGTCAATGGTTATGCCAAGGAGTTTAGCGTGGGGTACCACTTCTATAGGGTGTTGGTTTGGCTGAGGATGTTGAAAGTGTTTTTGTCAAAGGAGGCAGCCTTGGTAGGGAGGAAAATTAGTATTTTGGATTTATTGGAGTTGAGGGAGAGATGGTTTTTGTGCATCCAGTTTTCTGTAGTGGAAAAAGCTGTTTGTGTTTTGGAGAGAAGTTCAGAAAAATTGGGGACGGCACAAACTAAGGTAGAGTCATCAGCGTATTGGATGACTGTTGAGTCAGGGATAGCAGTGTGAAGGTTGTTTATGAAGATGTTGAAAAGTATGGGACTGAGGATGGATCCCTGAGGAATGCCGGTAGAAGTAGGTAAGAAGGAGGAGGTAGAGTCCTTCCATCTGACAGCCCGGGATCTGTCAGAGAGGTAACTGGAGAACCAGGAAAGAGTATTAGTGGAAAGATTAAGGTTGGAGAGGTGGCAGAGTAGGTGAGTGTGGGAGATGGTGTCAAAGGCTTTAGATAGATCTAGCAGAACAGTCGAAACAAGAAGTCCAGAATCTCGGGCTTGATTAACTGTTTCTAAGAAGGAGAGTAGGGCAGTTATGGTGCTGTGGCCGGGACGGAAACTGTGTTGGGTGGGTGTAAGTAACCGATTCTCAGTTAAGTAGGGTAATAGTTGGTGGTGGATACATTTCTCTAGAATTTTAGATATTGGAGAGAGTAGGGCTATGGGGTGGAAATTAGAAATGGAGTTGTTTTTACCTCCTTTATGAAGTGGTAGAATGTAGGCTGAATGCCAGAGTTTAGGTACATATGACTCTTGTAAGGATCGGTTAATCAGGATGCTAATTGGTAGAGCAATTCCTTCGGCTGCACATTTGATGAAGGAGGGGGGAATGTTGTCGGGGGTATTGGAACAAGGCTTTAGTTTGGATAAGAGCTTTTTTATAAATGCTGTGGAAACTGGTTTGAGTTGAAACATAGAGTGACAGTCATTAGAAGAGTTTAGGAAGTTGGGAGGATTGTTTGTAGGGAAAGTTTTGGTTAGCTTGGCTATAGAATCTGTGAAGAAAGTGTTGAAGTGAGAGCTCAGTTCCTTGGCAGCTAAAACTAGGGTCAGGGCAGGGGTTGTTTCATGACCCAGGATGGAGAAGAGAGTTAACAGATTTCCAGAATAGTTTTGGGTTGTCATTATTATTAGTCTGAAGTTTCTTGTAGTAGTTTTTTTTTGTCCCAGATAATTAGTTTTTTTACTTGGTTGCGGAGTTGGGTATATTGGAGCAAGGCAGAAGACTGTTTACTTTTCTCATAAAGCTTCCAGGATTTGTCTCTGAGATGCATGGTATGTTTTGTCTCTTTGGTCAGCCAAGGAGCAGAATTGGCTTTAATTCGTTTGTTCCTAAGGGGGGCTAGGGAGTTAAGAGTATTTAGGAAGATGGAGTTAAAATGTTCTACAGCATTGTCAAGGGAGAGAGTGTAAATGATTTGCCAGTTGATTTGTTTGAATATGTTGGAGAAAATTGTGGAGTTGAAGTTGCTAAGGTTATGAGTTTGGATGTAATGATGTTGGGATTGTGAGGGGTTAGTTGAGCGATGAATGAAGGCAGGGAGATGGTCACTAATGGAGTCAGGGATAGTTCCTGAAAGAGAGATTTTGCTTGGATGGGAGACTAAAATCCAATCAATGATGGATCCTGGGGGGGTGGTTTTTGTTAGGTCTGGTTGTCGAATGGATTACTTGGGAGAAGTTGAAAAGGTTGATAGCTAGGGAGGGGGAAGGAGTGTTGATTTTGTTCCAATCAATGTTGACGTCTCCTAGAATAAATGTTTCATATTTTATTTCAGTAGAGGCCCAGTGAAGAATATTCTCCAGGGTAGAGATATTGTCACCTGGGGAGATGTATAAGGAAATGAAACAGATATTTTTATGTTTATTGAGTCGGAGCAGACAAGCAGTTATTTCAGTATTTTCGAAAAGAGGGGTAGGGATTTGCAGGGGAATTATAGAGAATGTTAGAGTAGATTAGGGCGGAACCTTCACCTTTTTTGTTTAATCGGTCACTCCTGAGGATGTTGAAACCTGGAGGTAATATTTCAGAATCAGAGATATGGGGTTTTAGCCAGGTTTCGGAGATGGCTAAGATGTCAGGTTGGTTGTGATTAATCCAAGCATGAACATGGTGAATTTTGTTGTTAAGGCTCTGGGCATTGATAGTGAAGACCTTAAGGGTGCTAGGAGAGGAATTAGGAGAAGAAGAAGGAGAAGGAGGGAGAGGCATATTTAAAGTGGAGGAGGAGGGGGAAGGAGTTGTTTGTACTGAGGGTGGGGCCAGGGTTAGGGTGAATGTCTCCAGATAAGGCTAGGAAATTATGTGAAATAACTTTATGTCTCTTATATTTGGAGAGTAGGAAGTTGTTTGGGGTTAGTGGAAATATATAAAAGAGGCTTTTTGTAGAGGAGGAGAGTATTTTGGGATGGAAGAGGTGTAGTAGGTTTATTGAGATAAGGGAGGGGGAAATGGAGTGGAAGTGAGTGAGTAGAAGAGGTAGTGGGTAGGAGAGAGTGACAGTTTGAGTAGTAGGCAAGTATGGTTGAGTTTTTAAGCAGTAAGAAGTAGCATGATGGAGAGGAATAAGAATGATGAGAAGAGAGAAGGGGAGTCTGAGGGAAAAGAGAATTTGGGAGAGCATGTTTGAAAGGGTGGGGTGTGGTAGGAGAAAATAAGAAGGTAGAAGAGAATGGATGTGGAGAGAGGGTGAAGTAGTGGAATATAGAGTAGGAGAGGAGGGGGTAGGGTTAAGTGTAGTGAGAAGTGGGAGGGATAGAGGGGTTGGAAAAGTAAGTGGAGGGTTAAGATTGGTTAATTAATTGAGGAGGAGGGAAAGACTGTGATTGGTTGTAACAAATGGAGGGTGGAGCTGGTGAGGTATAAATGTGAAGGTGCTGGGGGCGGGTGAGATTTGGGGGCAGGGTAGGGGAGCGGAGTGAGCCCATAGAGGCAGAGGAAAGCAGAGGAGGAGAAACGTGAGGAAGACAATCAGTAAAGAGTGAGTAGTCAGAAGGTAAGTTAAACAAGATTAGCAGAGATGTGAAGATGGGGAAGGTAAGTGAAGGAGAGAGAAGGAAGGGTAGTGAGATGTGCAATGAAGAGGAGTTAAAGGGAAGAATGCAAAGGAGAAAAACAGAGGGAGAGGAAGAGACTTCAGAAAGGGAGTAGAGGAGGGCTGAGTAAGGAGAAGGATGGCTGTGAGTTCTGGACAGTAGAGAGGGAGAGAGCAGAGGAAGGGAGTTTGGAGGGCTGTAGTAGGGGAGATAAGGAGGAGAGGGAAAGATAGTGGGAACAGAAGAGGTAATGGAGCGCCACCTAGTGGTCAGTCGGACTGGATTAGTAGAGACCCCAAGGGGAGAAACAGGAAGGGAGCTAATGAGGTTCAGGAAGGTGTTAGGAAGAGCAGGGAGAACTGAAACAGCAGAGAAGGGGGTAGAGAGAGTAAGAGGGAGGACTAGAAGTGCGAGCAGTAAAGCAGAGGGGGTAGAGGCTGCTGGCTTGTCTGGCAGGGAAGCATACTGCGACCTAGTAAGATCAACTAATTAACAGTACAGAGTTACAACAGTGAACATACTTTCTTGGATCCTTGAAGTAGGAGGACTCAGAGAGCAGAAGGTCTGATAGTTTCGGGTTATTAGTTCGTTGGAGCTGGTTCTTGGTCAGAGAATACAGGAGGGGATTTTCAGCAGGTTAGGGCAGGGTGGGCAGGGGCCCAAGCTGTAAAAATACAGTGGAAAGAAGAGAGATTTTAAGCAGTAGTAAAGGCATCACGGTATATTAAAAGACAAATGTCAGGCATTCAGAAAGTTATATTAAACAAAATTAATTTCAAAGTACAGCAATATAAAATTAATAAAAAACAAATTGGTAGACAAATGTCAGGCAGTCATGAAGTTATTTAAAACAAATTAATACAATAGCAGCTAGAGAAATAAAACACAATAGGTTATACTGGGACAGCTGAACACAGTTTGCACAGAGGAAGTGAAGCAGAAGACAATATATATATGCACACCCAGCAGACTTGCGAGGTTTTAGACTAACACTGAGAAACCAGGTGAAATGTATTGAACCAAGCACAGCAGATGCCTGGAACTACAGTTCGGGATAACAATCTATGTATTCTGGTTAAAATAAGCAAGCCCCAACAGTTGAATTACAGCAGTGAGCTTCACGAAAGAACAAGCATTACTAGGCAGCATGGTTTGAATACAGTGCAGCAAGCATGAATTCGGCTAAAAGAAAAGCCCAAACAGTCAAACAGCCTAGAGTTGCAAAACAAGCTATTAGGGGCTACATTGAATTAAATTACTACTGTGAGACTAGCTGCACGGCTTGCCTTAGTGTCTACATTGATTAGAGATACTGTGCGACTAGTGCTGAGTTACTTAAGAAAATAAAGCAAGCACAACAGTTAAAAACACAGCCAGAACTACTTTTAGGAAAGAAAGCGAATTGGGCTTTCTTTGCATACTGCATGGCTTGCACTGAGTTAATTAAATTAAATTAAAGCAAAGCCAAATTAGTTACGGCAGAGCCGACATGCAGCATGTGGAACAGGGGTATAAGCTGACTTGTTTGTTATCTCAGTTAAGCTAAAATGGAGAACATAGGTTGGAATCCTCACCAACAAGCCCGGATTAACTCAACAGTATCCTGGGACCTGCTACCGCTGGTATGCAGGTAGAGGACTGTAAAAGTGAAGCTAGAAGCATCGCTAAAGTAAACGACAGCAAACAAACAAAATAGTCCCTCACAGATAAGACGCCAGAATAGCGCTCAACACTCTGACTATAGGAGAGTGTAAAGGCAGAAAAACAAGTACAACAAGTCACATTCCAACAGTAGAAAATGTACAAACAACAGTCCTGTGTATCAATTAAGCATAAAAGCCAATACGCTAACTGTAATAGGAGAAACAAGTATAACTAATCACATTCAAACAGCACAAATTTACAATGAAACAGTCCTGTATTGTAGTTAAGCATAAAAGCCAATAAGCAAGCTAGCGACTTGCTCAGATTAAGCATAAAAGCCAAAACGCTAACTGTAATAGGAGAAAACAAGTACAACTAATCACATTCAAACAGCACAAAGTTTACAATGAAACAGTCCTGTATTGTAGTTAAGCATAAAAGCCAAATAAGCAAGCTTGCGACTAGCCCAGATTAAGCATAAAAGTCAAAACGCTAACTGTAATAGGAGAAAACAAGTACAACTAATCACATTCAAACAGCACAAAATATACAATGAAACAGTCCTGTATTGCAGTTAAGCATAAAAGCCAATAAGCAAACTAGCGACTAGCCCAGATTAAGTCAACACTAACAGCTACCTCTGATATACAGGTAGAAAACTGTAAGTTGAAGCTATAAAAAAAAGAGAACGACAGCAAACGGACAAATCCCTTGTAGTTAAGACGCAGCTTTACGAGCAATGCTCTGAATATGTGGCAAGTGCAATGGGAGAAAACTAGTACAAAAATCACATTTAATCAGCAGAAAAAGTACAATGAACAATCCTGTATTCCAAATTAAGCAGAAAGCCAGAACTTACTACTAGGGTGCAGACGCTGGAGCCAGGGAAGCACAGCAGCTGGGGGGTGGTGTAGGGGAAATAAAGATGGTGTCTGTTAGTGAGTAGGAGTTATGAAAAGTAGGCGAGAAAGTGGGCGGGAAGGGGAAGAGAGGGGGCAAGGGGGGGAGTGGATAGAGAGAGCAGAAACAAGCCGGAAATCGAGCGGGAGGAGCCAGATGAGGAGAAACGCGAGGAAGACAATCAGTAAAGAGTGAGTAGTCAGAAGGTAAGTTAAACAAGATTAGCAGAGATGTGAAGATGGGGAAGGTAAGTGAAGGAGAGAGAAGGAAGGGTAGTGAGATGTGCAAAGAAGAGGAGTTAGAGGGAAGAATGCAAAGGAGAAAGACAGAGGGAGAGGAAGAGACTTCAGAAAGGGAGTAGAGGAGGGCTGAGTAAGGAGAAGGACAGCTGTGAGTTCTGGACAGTAGAGAGGGAGAGAGCAGAGGAAGGGAGTTTGGAGGGCTGCAGTAGGGGAGATAAGGAGGAGAGGGAAAGATAGTGGGAACAGAAGAGGTAGTGGAGCGCCACCTAGTGGTCAGTCAGACTGGATTAGTAGAGACCCCAAGGGGAGAAACAGGAAGGGAGCTAATGAGGTTCAGGAAGGTGGTAGGAAGAGCAGGGAGAACTGAAACAGCAGAGAAGGGGGTAGAGAGAGTAAGGGGAGGACTAGGAGTGCGGGGGGTAGAGAGAGAGTAAGGGGAGGACTAGGAGTGCGAGCAGTAAAGCAGAGGGGGTAGAGGCTGCTGGCTTGTCTGGCAGGGAAGCGTACTGCGACCTAGTAAGATCAACTAATTAACAGTACAGAGCTACAACAGTGAACATACTTTCTTGGATCCTTGAAGTAGAAGGACTCAGAGGGCAGAAGGTCTGATAGTTTCGGGTTATTAGTTCGTTGGAGCTGGTTCTTAGTCAGAGAATTCAGGAGGGGATTTTCAGCAGGTTAGGGAAGGGTGGGCAGGGGCCCAAGTTTCTTGGATCCTTGAAGTAGAAGGTTGCTAAAGGGGAAGGCTCAGGGTGGGACTTGTAACTATGCATTAGCAGGCAATCCTGTGCAAATGAGGGGAATGATACTGAATCTCAGATTCCCCCTCATTGCTAGCCAGCACCCAACCGTGTAAGTACAGGAATACCATGGTGCAAGTCTAAGAATTAGCTGACATCATGGGGGTGGGGGGTGTCAGGCATACTGTAAGCCTATTGGAGCCCTGTGGCTCAGGTCCGCCCTTAGCTTAGCAGAGTTAAGCAAGGGGTTGTGTCTGAGGATGCCTACCACTCTTTACATTGCCTAAGCGGATATGCGCACCGGGTTTTAATGAAAAAAAAGAAAAAGGTAAACCAGGAAATAGCAGCTCTGTGCACATCTGAGCACTCTGTTTGTACGGCACTCCCCCGGGCT
The DNA here is from genome assembly GCF_019279795.1 of Protopterus annectens. Classification (NCBI taxonomy): domain Eukaryota; kingdom Metazoa; phylum Chordata; order Ceratodontiformes; family Protopteridae; genus Protopterus; species Protopterus annectens. Next base: position 1,592,793,771 of record NC_056728.1, read on the forward strand.
TAAACAGGAAGGCAATGGGAAGGGAAAACAGCAGAAGAACGGTAATCAAGGAAAACTAGCATAGCTGGCAGGTGAAATTTATCAGAATCAGCCAATTACACATGCAGCAGACCAGCCCATCCCAGAACATCACTATAAACTATGCAAACACCTTATCCTCTGGTTTTTCCCACATACCTAACACCACCAGTGTACACAAGCTTAACATTTATGATAAGGGCTGCAACAGCTATCATAAATCAACAATTGGAAGAGGCGGAGGGTGGTGAGGATGAGAATGCTGCCGACTAACCCAGAGTGAGGAGAAGGATAAGAGAGCAAAGACCCAAGGTAACCTACCAGGGGCTACATGAGCTGGAGAAATTGGAGCACTATAGGGTGGACAGGGACCTCCAACAGCAAATTGTTGAGCTGTGCTGGCCACACCTCATACACAGAACTAACAGAGGGGAACCCATCCCAGTGGATAGCAAGGTATGTGTAGGCCTAAGAATACTAGCCACAGATACCTTCCAAAGGCCAAGTGGGGATATCATGGAGATCTCACAGGCTTCAGCATCCATGGTACTCCACCAGTTCCTGGATGCCATGTCTGCACATGCCGGTGAGCACATACATTTCCACAACACCCGTGAGGCGTTGGCCAGCAATATGCGTCTCTTCCCCCAAATAGCAGAATACCCTGAGGTAGTGGGTGCTATAGACTGCATGCACATATGCATCAAAGCACCACCCGGTGAGCAGGGTAGGGTCTACATCAACCTCAAGGGCTTCCCCTCCATCAACTGCCAGGTCGTGCATGATGTCCAGGGCATTATAATGAATGTGTGTGTTGGCTGCCCTGGAAGCTATCACGACTCCCACATCTGGTATCTGACGCAGCTGTACCAGAGATTTGCCAATGGGGACATCCTTTACGGTCACCTAGTGGGGGATTCTGGTTACGCACCGGAGCCGTGGCTGGTGATACCCATCAGAAATGCACACTCACCCGAACAAGAACTCCATAATGAGGCACAGGCACAGACCAGAATCATAATAGAGCATGTGTTTGGGATGCTCAAGTCACGGTTCCGGGGCCTGGACACATCTGGTGGAGCCTTGTGGTACTCACCAGCTACATGTACCCAAATTATCATCGTATGTGCCATGCTACACATTATAATCTTGTGGAAACATCATGGGGAAGGGCCACACAGCCCCCCACCATTGCTAAGGCCTGCACAGGCACAGAGTGACTTGGAGGAGGAACAACCTTTGGAGGAGGAACAACCTGAGCCTGCCCCAGTAGGCAGAAGGAGGCATGCCCAGACCTTGGCAAAGAGGCAATGCATAGCACATACACTGACATGGTAGGGACCCAGGGAATGACACCTCTCACTGACTCGCACATACAGTAAAAGGGATGCCAAACATGACACTACCTGTGCTTAACCATGTATAGGGAATGTACTATGTGCATCCGACCTAGTCAGCCCTCCAGCACCATCCTCAATACTAGCACAGCCACAAGGTAAGTCACTCTTCCTACCAATTGCCGAATTGAGTAGTATATGTAGTTACTTGCATCTATGGTATGGATGTGAGCATGCAAGGGAATCGGGTGGCTGAATGGGATGCCAGCAGATAGTAGACACCTATAGTGGCAGCATGAGATCTGTAACAAATACTGGTGTCACCATAGTAGCCAGTACTAGACAAGGTGACAAAACTCACTGCAGGAAATGTGCTGGGTTACATGTGTGTCCATAGGACACACACATACCATTCAGGGAGGCTCACATACCCAACAACAGTCTCAGCCAGCAGAACAGGTGTAGACAAACACAAACAAAGGCTGTGCTACGGCCTCTGATTGATGGCTATGGAGAACCCCCCCTGACCTGCACATACAGACTACAATAGGTCAGGCAGTGGGATGTTAGCTCTGAAGGGTAAGAAGTCAGAAACTGAAATATAGGTCAATCAAACCTAAGACCTGTAATACACTGATATGCATCTAGTTAGCATGATAGGTTAGAATACAGAATGAAATGGAGTACCTGACATAGCAGTACAGTCATAGTAAATGTGTACAAGTGTAAGGTGTGCCCCCCTCCAATCCTATGGGGAAATGTAGTAACAGTCAGGTGCGCCCCCCCCCCAATTTTATGTAGAAATGTAGTAACATGTACGTGTAGGTATAATAACAGTGGAGCACAGACTACCTGAGCTGGCCAAGGTAGCAGGATAGATTGTAGTATGTGTACAATACGCAGGTCTGTGTGTGTGTTGTATATTGTGTGAGAGTGGTCAGTATGGTGAGGTTTGTCCTGGTGGCCATTGCCCAGTACTGCCAATGACAGGGCCAAGTTCTCACAGCTGCAGTGCCAAATACAATGCTTCCCAGCAAAACACATTCCAGCAGTTAGCCATAGTAAATGTTTGGAAGTAACGTGTGTCACCATCTGAAAGATGGACATGGCATGAATGTCAGCCCAGATATACAAACAGTACACAGGGGGAAGTACCCCAGACAGACAGTGTATAATATGCAACTGTCAAATGGACACACCCTTAGACTCCACACAGAAGGCGCTCCAGCCGAGAATCAAACAGGAGAACTTCTTGCTGTGAGGCAACAATGCTATCTCTGCACCACCGCGGCTGGGTGACTTACACTACCCTGCCATTAACAACTGGGAAAAATACTTGTGTACCAACATGTGTGCCCAATGGTTCTTGGAAGTCATAATTCCCAATGCCCTGGATCAAATAACCCATAGTCTCACCAGAGGCTCAAATATCCTAGACATGGTCATTACTAACATGGGAAATCAATGCTCCACACCTATGGTCACCCCATCGGTGGTCAGTTATGCCCATGAGCTAATCGCCCTTAACATCAACATCCCTCCCCCACACCCGAGTAAGGAAACCTCACAGATCTCCAAAGCCAATGTCATGCTACACGTCAGACGTGACTAACATCATGACACCCATGCAGATGGGAAATGAAAGAATGACTGCTGAATAATACATGAAGGCACTGTACGAGCAAATCCACTGGTGCATGAATTGTGCCATCCAATATTGAAGCAAGACACTCCCGACCAAGAAAAGGAAGCCAATGTGGTGGCCCCCTGTCATAAACATACTGTACAACAACAGGAAGAAACTGTTGCAGAAATGGGGGAATTTCCAGGATGCAAAATACTCCCTTACCAGCTACAGTAAGAGGCAGAGATCCCTCATAACATCCACCAAGGCTAGTTATGAACATAATATAGCCAAAGACAACTGCAAGTCGTTCCATAGCTATGTGAGGAATCTAAATGGCAATGCTCAGAACTGCTGTGAGCTACAACAGGATAGTATTAAATTTACTGCTCCCAGGGATACTGCCAATATCCTGGCAGATCAATTCAGTGCCAACTGCACCCCCCCTCCCAACCCCCAAAGGCCCCATCTCAACATGGATAGATTTCCATATTCTGGTAATTACGGCCACATAGGTAAAAACCACACCCAACAGAGCTATGACAACAGCAGCCATGGGACCAATCAATATCCCGGGCTGTGTACTACATGAGCTACAAACTGAACTGGCACCTTACCTACGTGCCATGCCTAATCATAGCCACACCTCAGGCTTCATGCCCACTGTGTGTTGCACAGCTACAGTTATCCCAGTCCACAAGGTGGGATCCACCTTGGATCCTGGGAACTACAGTCCCAGCAGTATGACATGCCTGATCTGCAAGGCCATGGAATGTATTATCATGGAAATTAAAACAAAGGCATTGGCAAACCTGCAAACACTGGACCCTAACCAGGTTGGGTTTGTGAAGGGACGATCATGTCACATCAACCTGAATGACAACTGTAAATCCATCTCCAGAGCCGTGGACGAGGGTAAGGTGGTTCACTCAGCCTAGTTGGACCTCGCCAAGCCCTTCGGTACCATCCCCCAGTCTGGAATCATAGATAAATGTATCAAGCTGGCCATTAATCCCAATGTCACCCGATGGGCTGCCAACTGCTGTACTGACAGAGCCCTCACTGTAAATGTAGGTGACACCAATCTGAGCCCCAGACAAGTGACAGTTGGAGTACCTTAGAGTTAAGTCCTGGCACCGCCCTTGTTTGGCATCTACTGCTCTGAAGTACAGTCCAACAGTAAGGGACACTAGCAAAAAAGAAGTTATGTAGTCACCATAACATTCCATGTGAGTTGTTTATCTTGCCTTTATTCTCACTGATGGGTTAGGAGCCGATCCTCGGCTCCGACACGGCCGTTAGCAAAGCTCAAGGTTTACCAGTAGCTCAAGACCAAGCTCCTTATCCCATGATGCCCTGCTGGAATTACCTCAGATCTTGTTTGCTACATTTATATATAACCCTGTAAGGGGTGCACTCCCCAAGAAAGAAGAAGTATTGAACAACCAGGATGATACTAGCCTCTAGGTCAACTGTCAGCCAGGAGGAGGATGGAGGCAGGGATGTGAGAATAAAGGCGAGATAAACAACTAACATGGAATGTTATGGTGAGTACATAACTTCTTTATGTGAAGTTGTTAAATCTCGCCGTTTATTCTCACTGATGGGTAGCGTCCCTAGCACCCGCAATCCTGGGTGGCTCACGGGAGTACATTTTACAGTACCGTAGAACCAAAAGAAGACCTGTCCCTGGAAGCCGTATCCACTTTGTAATGAGTGATAAAAGTATGAGGCTTAGACCAAGTGGCGGCAGCACAAATGTTATCAAGGGGCAATTTGGCTTGAAAAGCAGAAGACGTAGAAACGGCTCTGGTTGAATGAGCCTTTACTTTGTGTGGCAAAGGTATGTTAGCAGTTGCATGAACAAATGAGATACAATCCGATAACCATTTTGAAAGGGTTGTTTTAGCCACTGGTCTACCTTTTCTGGCCTCCGAAAAGGATACAAAAAGTTGATCTGATTTCCTAATATCCTTAGTTCTATCAAGATAAGATCGGAGCTGTCTGTACACGTCAAGTTTGTACAGCATGTATTCTAATTTGTTGGAATGGTTGGGAAAAATGACTGGCAACTCAATGACCTGATTGATATTAGACTCAGAACAGACTTTAGGCAAAAAGGAGGGGTTTGTTCTAAGAGATACTCTATCAGCATGGAAAATCATATAAGGAGGTCTGATAGATAATGCTTGAAGTTCTGACACTCTGCGGGCAGAAGTAATGGCCACTAGAAAAATAGTTTTCCAGGACAAAAATTTGAGATCACAAGATGATGCTGGTTCGAAGGGGGGAAGAATTATTTGAGATAGCATCAAATTCAAATTCCAAGGAGAATAAGGGGTTTTGACAGGAGGCCTCATGTGAAAAACACCTTTGAGAAAAACCTTAGATAACTTATGGGCCATAATATTTAACCCATCCAATCCAAGGTGGAAATTAGATATGGCAGCTAACTGAACCCGAACTGTGGCAGCTGCTCCTTCCTTAAAAATCATTGTCAAAAACTCTAGAATGGATGACAAAGGAGCTCGGAAAGGGTCAATTTTTTTGTATGCAGACCCAGATGGAGAACCTTTTCCACTTACTGCGATATAGTTCATTGGTGGATGGATTATGAGAAGACAATAAAATTTGTCTTGTGTCATCTGAAAGGGGATGAAGCCGGGCTATTTGGGGAAGTGGATCAGCCAAGCAGTCAGCTTTAGAGACTGCAGTGAAGGACGGAGGTCCGCTGACGGGTGTGTCAGGAGGTCTGGAACTGGGTCCAGGATCCATGGATCTTCCAGCAGATGATGGTGAAGAAAAGAGAACCAAATCTGTCGAGGCCAATGGGGGGAGGGGTCTATAAGAATGACAGTCCTTCCCAGTGACTTCGCTTTCTGTAAAAATCTGGGTATCAATGGGATTGGAGGAAATGCATATAGGAGACCCGGAGGCCAATCGTGTATGAGTGCATCTCTCAGGGGATGTCCGGGTGGTGGTATCAGGGAAAAGTAGCTTCTGCATTTGGTGCTGATGTGACTGGCAAAGAGGTCGCAGCAAGGCTGGCCCCATTTGCGGAAAATCATGTCTGCAACGTGTTGGTTGAGAGACCACACGTGAGGCAACAAGATTGCCCTGCTCAGCTTGTCCGCTATCACGTTGGATTTCCCCGGGATGTGCGTTGCTAACAGAAAACGCTGGGATGACACAGCCCATTGCCATACCCTGAGGGCTTCTCAACAAAGGTGGTAAGACTTGGTTCCACCCTGTTTGTTCAAGTACCAGACCACTGACATGTTATCTTTCTGAATTTCAACTGTCCCTAGAGGAAGAGAGTCCTGAAAGTACTGCAATGTCAGAAGTACTGTTTTCAACTCCAGAACATTGATATGCAAATGTGACTCTTGATCCATCCATGTGCCTTGGGCAGTCTTTCCCTGAAAATGCCCCCCCACCCTATCAGGGAAGTGTCCGTGGTCAAAGTGGCTACTGGGGGGGGCACAAAGGGTCATCCTATTGTGACATGAAGAGATGTCAACCTCTACCGAAGGTCCCTCTTGCAAGAGTTTGTGATGAGAATCATAAGGTTCATTGGCAATTTCTGGTAAGACCATTGAGCGAACAGAAGCCATTGAAGAATTCGCATATGCATCCTTGCAAGTGGAATGGCTAAAATTGTTGCCGCCATCAAACCTAGTACCTTCAAGACCTCTGTGGCTGTAGCTCTGTTCTTTGACACCAATGGGTTGACGTGTTGGTGAAGAAGTGAGACCCTTACAACTGGAAGATGTAGAGTGGTGGTTGAGGTATCTAACTCTGCTCCTATAAAGACAGTATGCTGTGATGGTGACAAGGCAGACTTTTCAAAGTTGACTGTAATGCCTAAGTGGTTGCAGAGTGTCAGAGTAGATTCTGTTGCCTGACTCAACTGAGGCCTGGTGGTGGCGGTAAGGAGCCAATCGTCTAGGTATGGAAACACCTGGAATCCTAGACGCCTCAGGTGAGCCGCGACCACTGCCATGCATTTGGTGAACACTCTGGGGGCTGTAGTGAGACCAAAGGGCAGGGCTCGAAACTGGTAGTGATTGACTCCCAGCTGGAAACGCAGGTGATCTCTGGAGTGTCTGTCCATCTTTATGTGGTAGTACGCGTCCTTGAGATTGATGGAGCACATCCAATCGCCTTTCCCTAAAAAGGGAAGAATGGCCTGAAGCGTAACCATTCAGAACTTTTCTTTTTTTTACAAATTGGTTGAGTCTGCTGAGGTCCAAGATAGGTCTCCAGTCCCCTATTTTCTTTGAAACCAAAAAGAATCTTGAGTAAGTTCCGAATCCTGCTTGGTCTACTGGGACTGGCTGGATGACTCTTTTTCTAGTGACTTGCGGACCTCTATAGTTGCTTGTCCCCGAGACTGGGTGGAACATCCGGGATTCTGTTGACAGGAGTGGGAGGGGAAGAGAACGGTATGAAATACCCTCTGGAAATGATGCTTTGTACCCAGATATCGAATGTTATGCTTAGCCAGGCTTCTGGGTACAAAGATAAGCGACCCCCCGACTGCCTCCAGAGCCGGACAGTCGGGTCTCCTTTCAGGAGTGCTGGTAGGGCTGACCAGAGAACTGGCCTCTGTCACCCAGCTGTTGCGGACCCCCCCTGCCGTGCGGGTGGCATCTTCCATTATAACCCCCTCCTCTGCCTCTAGAGGGGGTTTCACCACGTGTGTCCTGAAAGGCTCCCTGGGCTTTTCGGAACCACATCTTTCCGCCCTTGGGGTAGGGCCGAGTAGGGGTAGAAAAATGGATTCCGACAGCAGATAGAGTCTTTCCTTCCTGCTCACATCTGGTTAGAGTTTCCTTTACCTTGGGCCCAAACAGGGATGAGCCATCAAATGGGGTGTTGATAAAGGAAGACTTGAAAGGCTCCGCAAAGTAACAGAGATGCATCCAAGCATGTCTACGCAGAACAATGCCTGAACTAGCGCCCCTACTCTAACCATCATCTGCGTAAGATATGAAACGCATGGATGAGTTCACAATCGAGTTTAGGGTAGCGAGCTGGGTGGTAACTTTGTCAGCAACCCCCGCAGCTACCGTACCCTGGAGAGCATCTCCTAGCTCCTTCAGGAGATCTTTTTGTAGTCTGGTAAAATGGGTTAAATAATTCAGTGATCGAAGGGAAAAAGTTGCTGAACTAAACATGCATTTCCCATATCTATCCATGATCCTGAAATCTCTGTTAGGAGGATGGATAGATGAGGACGTCTCAGACGTTTCCTTTTTGGTGGCTGCCGCCACCACCATGGCATCAACAGGCACTCCCTTAGTCAAAAAAGCTTTGTCCATGGGGGTAGAGATGAACTTATTTGGCTTTGGAGGGACAGGTTCCATGGCCTCCAGAGACTCCCACGCCTTACGAGAGATCAGCTCCATGAGCTCATCGTAAGGAGGAGACACCCAACAGGTGGAAGGTTGAGACCTGAAAGCCTTCAAGAGCACCGACCCATCCTCAGTAGGGCTTTTGGACTGCCAACCACTCCTCTGATGAAGGATCTCTAATATCTCTGCAAAGGGGATATTCTCAGAGGGGAATCGAGGGGACCCTTCTGACTAATCCAAGTCAGTGTCAGATGTCAAAGAACTCCTGTGGGGAGTCCAAGTGCCTCCTCTTGCACAGTCTCTTCCTGGGTACCTCCTCAGTGGGGGCTTCTGGGGAGGACTCAGAAGAGCAGGGGGTACCCTGTGGGGCTACTTGAGGCTCAGGGTCTCTATGCTTGAGTTGACCGGTAGAAAAAGGAGTGGACACAGGCGCTTGAGGGGAGGAGGAAGCCAGACCTGATGCTGATGAAGTCTTTGGAGACAGGACTCTCCTCATGGCATCGAATGTACCATGACTCCAATGAGAAGGGGTAGACGGATCTGGAGGGACTGTCCGATCCTCCCGCACCGAGGCCATGGGCTCCAAGCCCGAGGCAGGAGCTGAGCTCATCCAAGAAGAAGCCCCGAGAGGAAGAGTCGGCACCGACAAATCAGTACGACTATCCTCTCCGGACCCGACAGGAGAGTGTCGGCTCCTAGAGTCCCCGGTCGGCACCGAGGACATCTGAGTAGATGGAAACGATAACACCGGAGCAGATCTCGGCTCCACAGGCTCAACAAACTTCAGGTCGGCCTCCTCCGGCTCCGAAAGTCCAGTATGGCTTGGAGGAGGAGCAGTCAAGTCCGGGTTAATGGTCTTCAGTTTCGACAGAGGCGTTGGAGCCGACAACAATTTGGCAAGGCCTGATGCCCATAAAAGCTTTTGCACCAACCGGTCCATATCCAGATCTAAGAGGCTGACAGAAGACTGAGGACTGCACCGAGGGTGCTGACTGAAGCAGAGGAGATGAGAGAATCTCAGAAACCGGCTCCAAAGCTGTGAGCTGGCTCCAAACGGAAGGGATACTCGGTTCCGAAGGCAGTGGAACCGATGACCCTACACCCTCCATTTTTTTTTAGCCTTTTTAGATAACTTGGAGTCACCTGAAGATTTGGATGACTTAGAGGATTTACTAGCACCATCCTGGTCACCCAGTGATTCCGAGAAGGGGTGCTGAAGTAAGCCCCTATCCACCAACTTCCTCCTCCTCTCTAAAAGTACCCTGGAAGAGAAGGAGTGACAGATGCTACAAGAGTCTTGGAGGTGTAATGCCCCCCAGACAGTAGACACACTGAATGTGCCCATCAGTGACTGACATTTTTTGTCCACAATCCAGACATTTTTTGAAGCCAGATTTAGGATGTTGCTTCTCTTTCTCTTCAGACATCCTACATTTAAACAAATAGAAAAAATACACTCTAAGCAACTATTAGCTATTGAAATAACTACTGACTAAGAATTTAGTTAAATACAAAGCCAACACTACTAGGCCAACTGCTAACTAGAAACACTTCTTTGAAAAAAATAAAGCCAACACAGGGCGCTTATCTAAATCTATATATACATATATATATATATATATATATATATATATATATATATAGATATAGATATATATATAGATAGATATAGATATATATATATATCTATCTATATATATACATATATATATATATATATATATATATATATATATATATATATATATATCTATATATATATATATATATATATGTATATAAACTATCCTAACAAGAATGAAAGTCGAGAAAAAGTTTTTAAGATTTGCAAATAGAAGAATCTTTCCAATAAAGTTGGTCCAAGCAATCTGGAACACTGAGATCTGTGCCACAGCAAACTAGATCTGGGGTAATTCCAGTAGTGCATCATGGGATAAGGGGCTTGGTCTCAAGCTACTGGTAAACCTTGAGCTTTGCTAACAGCTGTGTCGGAGCCAAGGATCGGCTTCGAACCCATCAGTGAGAATAAACGGTGAGATTTAACAACTTCACATCAAAGGTCGCAGATGACTGCATACTGGGAACCAATATTGAATCCCCACATGTTGTGGATATTCTACAGAAGGGCCTTACAGAAAGGCATGCTTGGTGCCCGAGTCATGACCTCAAGATCAATGCCAAGAAATATATAGTTATCCCCATTGGGAAGGAACATGTACCTGTAAAGTACCACATAGGTGTCAGTACACAAAACACCTAAAGTGTGATAACAGACTTAGGGACACAGGTGGAGAGTGGTCTCACCTTTGATAACCACATCGCCATAACAGTCAGAAAATGCACCTATGTGGCATACCTCCCACTAAGGGCTTTACATCCAGGAAAAGGAGGCCATTCTTCCACTGTAGTCATCTCTCAGTAGACCCAGTACAGACTACAACGGCCCGTTATGTATGAACCTCACAAGACATCTGTAACAAGTAGAGAGGCTGCAGACATACGTCACAAAATGACCAAAGGCCTAAACCAGATGCCCTATGCTGACCGTCTGAAAATCATCCAGCTATACTCTGTCATGTATTGTGTTCTCAGAGGCGATCTCTACTTAACATACCATGCCATGTCAAACCCACAGCTGTTGGACATGCTACACTTAGAGAATTCCAAACCCTCACAGCCACATGCTCCAGGGATCCAAATCATGTCATCACAATGAACAATACATGCGGGAGGGATGTGTTCCTGACCCAGAGACTCCCCAGACTCTGGAATAGACTGCTCATACATGTCAAGCAGAGTGCCTCTTTGGCCCTCTTCAAAAGGAACCTGGACGACTGGATGGGAGATAGGAAATTTACACCGGGGATCATGTCAGCTGTCCTGCTAGACAGGGGTGCAGGGAAGTAAATATTGTGGGAAGCCATAGCCAGGGAATTGTCATGTCTAGGCAGGTATAGGCCCTAGGGCCGATAGCCTAGTCTCAGCGTATGACCCTATGAACCTATGAACTACACTTTCCATTGCCCAGCCTTGGCAAGGATGCTCATGTCATCACTTTGAAATACACCTTTGGGGAAGGAGTAGCCCAGTAATCTCTGTGGTGCATCCTATAACTGCATAATGAAGTAGTGTAATATACTAGTCACATATGAGTTTTATTTCAAGACATGACAAGTATGGATGCTTGTGTGTTTGTTTGTCTGTGTAGGGAGCACTGCTTTTGAGGCCATTTACAGTCACTACAACCTCCATTGCCCTTCTTTGGCAAGCCTGCTGATGTCATTCACGTTGAAATAGACCTTTGGGGGAAAGGGTAGCCCAGTAATCTCCATGGCGCATGCTATAACTGTGTAATGCTGTAGTGTGATGCACTAGTTAGGTAGGAGTTCCAATCCTAGACATGGCAACTGCGGGACTTGGGGTGTGTGTGTGTGTGTGTGTGTGTGTGTGTGTGTGTGTGTGTGTGTGTGTGTGTGTGTGTGTGTGTGTGTGTGACTCGTATCCTGTGTGGAGGTGGCTGTGAGTGTGTAACAACTGGACTCATTGTGGAGCAGGTTTTGCAACTTTCCTATATGGTGGGCCGATTATATGTCACAATGTCCACCTTACAAGGATAACAGATGTCAAACAGCAGAGAGACTGGGGTTGACAATCCATACTCCTATATGTGACATCAAGGCCTGGTGAACAATTTAGGCAACCCTTGTATTACCCAGAGAACACTCTCAACCCATGACTCATACACAAACACATTCGGCTGGGCAACAACCACTATGTTGGTAGTTCCCTGCATATTGTTTACAGATAGCAACCATGGTGTGATTGCAGCAGACTACATAGGGTGTAAGTTGCTGATATGGGTGTGGTGATGTGGTGTGTGTAGGCATGGGGTTGCCCTAGGTGTGTTTGTATAGTGTGTGGGTATGCATGCACACAGTTCTGCCTTGTGGCTGCCCTATATAGGTGTTTCTTGGACAGCTGCAGACCATACCTGGCAGGGTGTGCAGTTCACCGCCTCCAACCATGGACATGCGGACTGTGTCTGCCAGGGGTTCCATGGGCATGCCCAGGTACAGCCCTCAATATGCCACTCTCCCCTGATGATGACATATGTCCGCTGGAACCAGGTCCCTCATGGGACTGGCCAGGGCCACATGCACGTGGCTTGCTGTGATGTGGACAGTGCCCCCCCTGCAGTGCTGGGGTTGGTACTGCCACTACAGGAGCGGCTTGGTGTCCTTGCACGTCAACATCAACTGCCATATGTTGGTGTTGCTGGCCTACGTCCATGTGGCTGTCGCCCAATCCCACCACATGCTCTAGCATAGACAATCCACGGTCGATGAGGCTTACCATCTCACTCAACCGTCTATCCATGACCTCTGTATAATCACAGAGGGCACCTGAAAGATCATGGATGTTGTCACTTACAGATGAGAAGGCAGCCCTCTGTAGCCTCAGACCCTATATGGTGTACAGTTCCATACGTGCCTGCACCCCCATGACAGCCTGAAACATGCGTCTGGTGGTACCAGTTGTGGCACTTGTGCCAGGGGTACGAAGACCAGTGGCCCTCCCATGAGCACCCTGGTACATCTGCGTATGTGGTGCCCTGCCGGACATCCGGCTATGCCTGCTGTGTCCAGACACAGCAGCCATAGATACCACACTCTCCTATACACTGCCACCAACTGCCAACTGTCCCTCTGCTATGGCCACTGGTGATGGGGTATCTATAGGCACCATGACTGTATGCGGACACGGGGTGGATAATAGGGGGATGTCAAACAATGGCGTAGTTTCAGCCTCTGACAACCCCGCCTGTGCCTCAACACACCTATCATCATTTTCAGTGTCTGTATGGACACCAACATCAGATTGCATGCAGGAGGGACTCTATCCTACCTCGCCACCTGTGAGGGGAAAACAAGAAATGCACTTTAAGACCTGTACAACATTGCATAACAGTACACACATATACACATGGGTCTACTTTGAAACATATTAAACGAATAACATATAATTTCATAACATTAAGACCAAAACATCTAAAACACAAAACCCATAACATCTAATTTCATAACATCTAACACTACAAATCACAGGAAAATAACATCCCCTCCACATATAACAACACCAAACTACCAAACATACTTTTTACTACATTTCTGCAGGGGGGCAAACCCCCCTGCACCTCCCCTGTGGGCCCCCCCAAAATTAAATATACAACTCCAAGATCACACTACAGTGGGAAAAAGTTAATTTCCAAACCCCACTGCATCAAGCCCCCCTGCAGAAATGTAGTAAAAAGTGTGTTTGGTAGTTTGGTGTCATTATATGTCGTTATAAATGGAGGGGATGTTATTTTCATGTGATTTGTGCTGTTAGATGTTATGAAATTCAGTGTTATGGGTTTTAGATGTTCTGGTCTCAATGTTATGAAATTAGATGTTATGGGTTTTAGATGTTTTGAAGGGGACACATACACACGCACATACACACACATATACACACACGCATGCAAATGCACACACACACACACACACACACACACACACACACACACACACACACACACACACACACACACACACACACACCCCTGAAATTCCACCATAATACCTACCTGTCCCTTGAGTTTACAGACTGTCCCAAGTTTATTCACGTAAGTTCCCCATCCTGCATCACACTTGGAAACATATACTCATTAATACCACTCATTAACATATCATTCTTCTAATTGCCTAGACAAGTGATCACAACACATGACCTGTTACTCGATGACCTCTCTGACTTAATTGGAGTAGGCTTTACAAGGACTCACTGCTGTCATCCAGTGTTCACCCTGGGTATGTCCAGACATCTTGAGCATGGCCCCCATATGTTAGGGGCTACTACGGTCACTCAATAATGTCACATAATGTCACACACTGGAGTGTCATAAATAACTATTGCTCAGCAGATGCAAGATATGTTGCTCAATCAACTTATTATGTGGACAACAGTAATATATGGATGCACTCCCTGGTGTTGTCTAGTAATTCCTCAATGCATCTGTAGTGCTACATACGTGGGTAGTTGTTCACCTTTCTGCTGATTGCAATTTTAACAGTATACCTGGTGTCAAGTTTTCCTCCCAATGCATGTTCCATGCTACAGACCTTATTACACTATCAGCTGTCTTGAGATTACATATCAGACAAGTATTCCTGGTGTCGCATGTGTCAGTCCACGTGTATGTACTGCACAATTCCAAAGGGAAGTACTGACGTATGAACAACCCCACAATCACACATGTGCATACATGGACACCAACACAAACACACACACACACATCCTACATGCATCAACCCCCCTCCACTCCACCAGATTGCACTTACAGACAAAATAACCCACCCACCCACACACACACACACACACACACACACACACACACACACACACACACACACACACACACAGGTCTACTTTGAAACATATTAAACGAATAACATATAATTTCATAACATTGAGACCAGAACATCTAAAACACAAAACATCTAAAACCCATAACATCTAATTTCATAACATAGTAGTACAGAATCCACAGGAGTCACCACACGAATGAACTCAGTAAATATAAAATCTTCTTTATTGGAATCAGGAACACAAGCGCTTTCACGTAGCTATACTACACTTCTTCAGGTGTATTAAAACTATAAAAACCAGTGTGCTTATATATAAAATATTTTGGCGCTCAAACCATGAGATTAAACAATAATGAGATAATTGCTAACTCATTTACGTTCCCTCAGTACTCTTATTAAAGAAACAGTGTTAGAAACTGAAACATAGTTGTTGTTGCCAAACAACATTAAACAAATCAACGAGACATATCCTTCTGTTGCTAAATAAGCAGACAATGTTATGAGATACCAAACGATTATC
Organism: Protopterus annectens; assembly: GCF_019279795.1. Classification (NCBI taxonomy): domain Eukaryota; kingdom Metazoa; phylum Chordata; order Ceratodontiformes; family Protopteridae; genus Protopterus; species Protopterus annectens. The sequence continues at coordinate 1,592,809,034 of NC_056728.1, forward strand.
ACAAAACTCTCTATAATACTGTAAAACATTGCATACAAAACAAAACAAAACATGATCAGACCATGTTCCGGTTCAGAATTGAATCTTGAACGTGGTCTCCGGACTGTCCAAAAATCGCAACTAGTCTCATCTTAACAGCATAAACAGTATTACATAAATACAGTGCATAAAACCATCCTGCGGTCAAAAATGGCCCAGGATATGTAAAAAAACAATATGTAAATAATCCAGTGAGACAAAGGATATTACAGCTGTTAAAGTCAGCTTGCTCACCTGTAGTTTATGTGAACATGAAATATTAATGAGTCATATAGATACAAGCCTGTTCATGCAGACAATTCTCTGTAAACACGACATCATAAGTATCCATGAATCTCAAAAATGCATTATTTACACTGATACTGTAGCTTAAATAACTTAACTGTGACGTCAGGATAAAGGCATTGAGGGGTAAAAATAAAAAACGGAAACTGTTTATCCAAGAAAATACTCTATCTCCATGGGCATGCGCCCATGGGACGAACTTTAACAAGAAACCATTCAACCCTTCTAAAACTAAAGAATCATTTACCTAAAGATATCACTGCCAGAACATTGCAAAAGCATTACTGACAGATTCATTAGCTTCGGATTCTTATATAAAAAACCGGACCAAAATAGCATATCATAACATCTAACACTACAAATCACAAGAAAATAGAATCCCCTCCACATATAACAACACCAAACTACCAAACATACTTTTTACTACATTTCTGCAGGGGGGCAAACCCCCCTGCACCTCCCCTGTGGGCTCCCCCCAAAATTAAATATACAACTCCAAGATCGCACTACAGTGGGAAAAAGTTAATTTCCAAACCCCACTGCATCAAGCCCCCCTGCAGAAACTTAGTAAAAAGTGTGTTTGGTAGTTTGGTGTCATTATATGTCGTTATATATGGAGGGGATGTTATTTTCATGTGATTTGTATTGTTAGATGTTATGAAATTCAGTGTTATGGGTTTTAGATGTTCTGGTCTCAGTGTTATGAAATTAGATGTTATGGGTTTTAGATGTTTTGAAGGGGACCCATACACACACACATATACACACACATATACACACACATACACACACATATACACACACATACACACACACACACACACACACACACACACACACACACACACACACACACACACACACACACACACACACACACACACACATATACACACACACACACATATACACACACACACACACACACACACACACACACACACACCCTGAAATTCCACCATAATACCTACCTGTCCCTTGAGTTTACAGACTGTCCCAAGTTTATTCACGTAAGTTCCCCATCCTGCATCACAGTTGGAAACATACACTCATTCACGTATCATTCTTCTAATTGCCTAGACAAGTGATCACAACACATGACCTGTTACTCGATTACCTCTCTAACTTAATTGGAGTAGGCTTTACAAGGACTCACTGCTGTCATCCAGTGTTCACCCTGGGTATGTCCAGACATCTTGAGCATGGCCCCCATATGTTAGGGGCTACTACGGTCACTCAATAATGTCACACACTGGAGTGTCATACGTAACTATTGCTCAGCAGATGCAAGATCTGTTGCTCAATCAACTTATTATGTGGACAACAGTAATATATGGATGCACTCCCTGGTGTTGTCTAGTAATTCCTCAATGCATCTGTAGTGCTACATACATGGGTAGTTGTTCACCTTTCTGCTGATTGCAATTTTAACAGTATACCTGGTGTCACGTTTTCCTCCCAATGCATGTTCCATGCTACAGACCTTATTACACTATCAGCTGTCTTGAGATTGCATATCAGACAAGTATTCCTGGTTTCTCATGTGTCAGTCCATGTACATGTACTGCACGATTCCAAAGGGAAGTACTGACGTATGAACAACCCCACAATTACACATGTGCATACATGGACACCAACACAAACACACACACACACGCACACATCCACACACACATCCTACATGCATCAACCCCCTCCACTCCACCAGATTGCACTTACAGACAAAATAACCCCCCACACACACACACACACACACCTACAGGTGAGATTGCACAAAGATAGTACACACAGACCTCCCATTACCCATCTGTCAACATGCATAGCATATAGTACTCAACAGCATGCAGTGCAGCTTATAGTCAATCCATGCTAGCAACAGTATGCATGCATGTGATGCATGGGCTGTTTTAGTAGGTGATGTCTCATCCCCGGGAAACACTGCACCCATGTACACAGTACCTGTTCTGCACCCTGCCATGTACTGTGCACCATACCTCACAGATGTACACATCATTGCTGAATGTGTATTACTGTGTCAGTTATGTCTGCTCTAATGCTCACAGCCCCTATGTGTTTGTCCGACACATACCTGGGATGATATGTGGACAGATGTCATTTGTGAATGCCTGATGTCTGATTTACAGATGTCAACATTAGCAGTGCATGTATGACCAATATGATACTATTACACTGACAACTGTCAAACCTTACCGTGGCTATGAGGAGTGTACACACCCTTACTGATAAGACACCCTTTTCCTTGATATACCATGGGACCACATCACTGCATATGTTAACATTACATGAACCTGATATGTGACATATGTCCTGTACAATCAAATGCAGTGTCTAGCAAATGTGTTAGTTGTGCTGATGCTGACCGCGATGCATACACTTCGTGGGTGCATAAGTGTGCACACCCTTATCATGATGGTTTGTTGCACCTACTGTTATGTGTACTACAGCAGTCACTAGTACTGGCAGGGGTATACTAGCATGGGCCATCTGCATTTGCCAGTATATGGTCAGTCTACCCTACACATGTCCCCCAACTCTGCATGATTGCAAGGTCAACTCATGTGCACATTCCTTAGAGTACACACACTGCTGTCACTATTACTGTGGAGTCAGGGTTATATCTGCCACAGGTCCTGACCCTGACTGTGTGCAGATACAGCCATTTGTAGCATCCTTAGGATCCCTGCTGCAGAGCACTGGTGTGTCATGATGACACTCCCTCCCCTCCTTCAGCCTTTTTGCAGATGCCTGACAACTATGGCCTACACATGTGTCAGTTTGCAGTGCCCCAAACACTGAACACCATGTGTAACAGCCTAGTCCCAGCTAATGAATGGCAAACATATAGGTGTACACTGGCACCATCACAGTACAGATGGAGATGGTGGGCTTGAGGTGGGGTGCGGCGTTGGTTATGCAGCACATGTATCTTAAATGATACTGTCTGTAGGTTTCCAACGTGGTCATGGTACACCAGTACACATTGCAACGCATAACTTTTGGGGACCTCTTCTGTAAGCATACACTACCTGTAGAGGCACCTGGCTGATGTTTCCTGTGGTACAACTGTCACATCTGATTACCCTAACGCATAGGCCACACATTTGCAGAGTCCGGGTAATTGCTGACAAGGGTACTGCACAGCCAGTACTTGCTAGACATTCCTGCAACCCCCTCAGTGTTGTGGCAAGTTACTAGGCAGCCCGCATGACCAGTTTGCAACATGTGATATCATCTGTCTTGGATGGCCATCGGTTTATTTTCTACATCATTCCTGTCCCATACATCCTTGCCACATAAATGACTGTCTGCACTGTTTGCCATGGTATATGCAATAGTGAGGTATGGCTACATGTCCAGCTCATGGGTGCTACCTGTTGGGTATGGGGCCGAAGCCATGTCATGTAAGATGTGTGCAAGCCATGGCTGCCTTTGTTGCAGGTAAGTGTGCACATCTGACAGCCAAATGTCTTGGACAGCAGACCAATATGTGGTGTGACACTGGGGACGTGTACTTGCTATAAGGTGCATTTCCATGACAAATGCATGCAGTCAGTACCTCAACAGCTGCTTCCACTATATTTTATCTGGAGTGTGTGCACACATATGCTTCCAGTATTTGTGAAGGTATGTATTCCCCATATTTGTTGTCCTAACCTACGATTCCATATTACACACTCATTGCTCATGTTGGGACCACATTGCAGGTTTTAAGGGTTGTGGACTGCAGTATTATGATATGCCATAGTGCAGATCTGTAAAAGCTGCCATTGTAATACTGGTATATACACTGTTGTAGCACTGTATAAGGGTGATGTTTTACACATGTCCCTACTGAAGGCCATTTGTCCCACCATTATGTTCATCTCTTTGAACATACTTTGCAATGACAGGATGTTAGTTATATTGCAAGAGTCTGACATACCCTTCAAATACACCATCATGGTCACCATTGTGATGGAGTGCAGTTAACAGCAAAAATACGTGAACATGTATAGCATGCATTATGGGTAGGTGTGTTAAATGTGTGCATGGAATATACCATAGCCATAACATGACCAGTGTATTGGCAAGCTTGAACAAAAAACATACTCATCAGCTACAGGCTGCTGCCTTGGAGGTATACCAGAGGGACTTATATACTTGTGTGAGAGATGTGATGTCAGTAACCACAGCTGTGGCATTGGTACAGGGTGGGTGCAGCATTACAGTACATCAACAGCACATGTCCACAATACTACAGCTTGTGCACATCTGTTTATTACTACTACACAGCAATAGACTACTATATATATATATATATATATATATATATATATATATATATATATATATATATATATATATAAAACATCTCACATATGTATGACCTACCTGTACAGATGTGGATGGATACGCAACAGTGGTCTGCTGATGTGCCCTGTGGGCTTACCTGCATGCTCCACTGCCGGTGTGTGGGTAGCACCCACCTCCACTATACTCTCTGCCAGTTGTGTGTGCGGGCAGGCAGGTGCCACAAGGCTGGCAAACAGCTCCACAACACGTGTCTGGGGGGATGGATGGCATGACCCTCCCATTGCGAGGTGATCTCCCTGACCTGCAGCAGCATGCTGAAGGGCATTGCGAAGTAGGTCGCTGCAATGATGCCGGACCTGCTCATAACTGTGATTATGCAGGCTGACATCATTGACCTTGTGGACAAGATCGTTCCACAGGGCGGTCTGCTCCTGCTGCTCATGGGTTGTTCTGCGAAACACAACCTGGTAGTGCTGTACCAGGTGTGTGATGATGACCTCATTTTCGTCTGCTGAATAGACAGGTAGTCTGCCATGTGATATCTTGCCTGAAAGACAAAGATGGAAACAGGTCTGAGCAACTCATGCAGCAAGGTTACCATAGTTCTTAATACACATCGCTGTCTCCCCCCCACCATATCTGCGACAAGAAACTGATCACACAACTCAGTAGGTATGGCTACAGCATACCTACCCTTTGGGACATATAGCGTATTGTACCACACTTTATGCTATGTGTTTGCAGCCATGGTCACTGTGGGGACACTATCATTGCTGGCCTGTTATGGACAATGTCACCTGCGTGCCATTGTAAGGGCCACTATGATTCCATATATGCATGTGGTCTGTTTGCTATGTGATTGCTGCACATCTGTTGCTATGTGTTATTGGGGATATCTATGCATGCTGTTGGACATGATCCGGGAATGTGTGGACTATAACTACCCACATACGTTCTATAACAGTGACACAATAGCATGTTTAAGGAACAGTTGCCAGCAGAACCACCTCTCCCACCTCATCTGGCCATGTTACCAGGCCACATCACATGTGGGACCCACCCAGGGGCCTCCTCATCTACTGGTCCTGCACTACCTTCAGTTGGAACTGCCTCAGTGGATGGTGTCCCCACCGGGGACACACACAGACATGATCTTGTCACCCGAGGTCAGGTCCAGGGTCTGGTGCATAGGGAGCTCCACAGAGACTTGGGGGATGTGCTACAGCACCTTGAGGTCCTCAGTACACAATCACAGGGTCCACATACTCCAGGGCACCTTCAGGGCCGTGAAGCTGATGCTGTGACTGGCAATGGGTGGGTACCTTGTTCCCATTGTTTCCATTTGAGGGCTCATGGGGCTTCCACATCGCAGACCACACTCACCATCCAGGGTGTTTACCCACCACTTGTCATATACCACCCCAGTAGGCTGTCTTCTCTATCTACCAATCCAACCCACCTCCACAAATATACCTGCTATCCTTCCCCCAATTCCCAATCCCACCTTCACAGACAAGGGCAATGTGGTCCCAACAAGGGGTTCACATGTGACATAACCGTCCATGTTAGCAAAAACACACAATAATCCCAAATATCCAAAGAAACACACGACACCGCACCAGAAAAAATGTAAAGTTCTTTATTGATGTCTCCAGTACCTCGGCTTACACCTTCAAGGAATACATTTTTACACCAAGCAACATCCATTTATAGAATTCAAATCCCCAATGTGACAATCAAGCAATAAAGAACCAATCTCGTTCTTAAAGAGCCCACACATATAGACACAGACAGTTGACATTTTTAAATACATATGTTATTCACTGCATACGTCTTAAATATTATTGTTATTCCACAATGTTAAAACACTTCAGTCTTAATTCTTACAATTTGTGCATGTATTGAAGCATATGTTTAAAACTTAAATACACATTCTAATGCCAATATAAATAAGTATAGTGGAAAAAACATACTAAAAGCATGACCTTCAATGTTATGCCAAACCTTGTCCTATTGGTCATACCCCTGCCGAGTCACAATGTTGGAGGGAAAATTGGACACACATCATTACACTAAATATAGCTACATATGATAAATCCCCCTAGTGGAAATATGTATGCATTCTATGATTGACTATTAATGTTCAAATCCAATTCCTTGTTTAACCCCCTAGGATATAAAGTTCTGAAGTTAATGATCCATTCTGTTTCTAATAAAGACAAGTTTTCTGCTGTTGGTCCTTCCCTCTGTGATTTAGGTCTAGCTAGCACACCAAAAAAGAAACTATCATCAGAGCCCCCATGGGCCTCGATGAAATGTTCCACAACAGGACTGTCCGTTTTTACCCTTCTGATGTTCCCCAAATGCTCCATGATTCTCTTTTTGACAGCTCTTTTAGTCTGCCCTACATACCACATGGTTGGGGTACATCCGCAACCAGTAATATAAACTACTCCTCTAGTATGTTCATTTTAAAACTCCCATTGCAGTGTAAGCCTTTCCATTGATGTTCAGGCTTGTTTGTTTTTTTATGTTTTGTTTTTTAGGTAGGTACTAGGCTATTGGCCCTAGGGCCTATATAAGCCTAGTCAAAAGCTACCCTGGCTTTCACCACCCAAGAAAATTATTTTCCTGTGCCACTGTCGAGCAGAGCCACACAAGTGATCCCCAGGGTGAATTTCCTATCTCCCATCCAATCATTAAGATTTGTGCTAATGAGGAGCTTTGATTGATATAGATAGGTAGTCTGTTCCAGAGTATGGGAAGTCTCTGGGACAGGAATCTATCCCTCCAGCATGTTCTGTTTATTGTGGTGACAAGGTTTAGGTCCCTAGAGAGTGTAGCTCGGAGGGATTGGGATTTCTTTAAGTGGAGCATGTCTAACAGCTGTGGGTTTGACATAGCTTTGTGTGTTAGGCAGAGATCGCCTCTGAGTGGGCGATATGCGATGGAGTAAAGCTGCAGTTTTTTGAGACGGTCTGCGTAGGGCATCTGTTTGAGGCTGGTAATCGTCTTTGTGAGGTATTTCTGCGGCCTTTCCAGTTGTTGTAGATGTCTTGTGAGGTACATACCAAAAGGGGCATTGCACTCTATAATGGGTCTAATGAGTGACGAGTAGAGGGGAACAATGACCTCTTTTTTCCTGGATGAGAAACCTTTTGTGATGAGGTGTGCCACATAGAAGGATTTCCTGACTACTGTGGCGATGTGATTATCAAAGGAGAGACTACTGTCCACCTGTGTCCCAAGGTCTCTTATCACACTTTCAGTGTTAAGTAGACTACCGCCTATGTGGTAGTTCATGGGTACAGAGTTTCTACCAAAAGGGATGACAATGCACTTTTTTGCATTGAGCTTGAGGCCATGGCTTTGAGACCAGGCATCTGTCTCATCGAGGCCCTTTTGTAGGATGTCCACATCCTTTGGAGTTTTGATTATGGCTCCTAGTTTGCAGTCATCTGCGAACTTCGTTAGCCAAGACCTTCTGTGTTAGCCTGCACTTCAGAGAAGTAAATACCAAACAGGAGAGGACCCAGGACTGAACCCTGTGGTACTCCACTTGTCACTACAATGATAACCTTGCACGTATGGCTACTGCCAGGTCCCAAAAACTACGAATGCATAAAAATAATAACGGGACCAGCAATTCAGGTAGCAATCAATTCTTTAATTTAAGTTTCGGCTATAACATTAGTTAGCCTTCCTCAGTGTAGTTAAATCCAAAAAAAACAAACACTCAATATATCTCAACAAAACATGTGACCTTTCAAAATTGTTCATTTAGACTACGTGTGAATAAGTCTCCTAATTTAATTATCCACTTTTTTTTCTTTTTTGTTTAATATATCATGCCAACCAGTTTTGTTGTTCCTTGGTCCACTAATTTTGTCAATTATTGTGAAACTGAAGGATGCTTTAGCATGTGTTAAACAATGTTTGTATAGAGCATTCGTGATTTTGTGATTTTTCACTTCACTAAGATGTTCTGACATCCTGATCCTTAGTGGTCTAGAGGTCTGTCCTACATAAAAAGCAGAACATTGACAACTGACTAAATAAATAACCCAATTGGTATTACAGTTGGCAAAAAAGGGGATATCAAAGACCTGAGATGTATTTTTGCCACTAAAAGTCCTAGTTTTAAGAATTTTGGGACAATGGACACAATGTCCACAAGGGTGACAACCTATTAGAGGTCCCCCTAAGAGGGTAGTCTGTAACTCTGGAGTATCCCTAAGGTATCCTTTTTTATAATAGTTAAAGATGGAACCCAAATTCCTCCCTTTTCGGAAAGAAAAATGGCATCTATCTCCTAACATTTCACTTAGAGTAGCATCAGCCAACAATATATTCCAGTGGTGTTGCACATGTTCCATCAGAGCATTTTATACCCTCTGTCCCTAAATCTGGAACTCAATTCATTCCTATAACATTTCTGCTTGGCTGGCTCAGGACAAATCCGTTTTACCCTCATAAACTGTGATTTAGGAATGTTCCTACAAATATGGGGTGGATGATAGCTGGTGGCCTGGAGTAGAGAGTTGTATTCAGGGAATTTGCGATTCACTTCAGTAACTAAAGTGTGATCAGGAGTCCTTGATACCAAAACATCCAAAAATGTGATTTTTATCCCTATGGTGATTCAATGTAAAATTAATTCCCCATTTGTTCTCATTCAAGTAACTAACAGATTCTTGAAGATATTCAACATCTGATATCCAGACCAACCAGCAATCATCCAGATATATTTTCCAGATATCCATCTCACCCATGAACAAATTATGGGAGTCATCATAAATAAGCTGTTCTTCGATATACGCCATAAACAAATCGGCATATATTGGCGCAAATGATTCCCCCATAGCAGTACCCTGAACTTGTAGGAAACATTTATTTTGATAAAAAATAATCTTCAAGAATTTGTTAGTTACTTGAATGAGAACAAATGGGGAATTCATTTTACATTGAACCACCATAAGGATAAAATCACATTTTTGGATGTGTTGGTATCAAAGGCTCCTGATCACACTTTAGTTACTGAAGTGTATTGCAAATTCCTCAAATACAACTCTCTGCTCCAGGCCGCCAGCTATCATCCACCCCATATGTGTAGGAAAATTCCTAAATCACAGTTTATGAGGATAAAACAGATTTGTTCTGAACCAGCCAAGCAGAAATATTATAGGGATGAATTGAGGTCCAGATTTACAGACAGAGGGTATAACATGGGGGATGTCTTACAAACCCAAAATAAGGTTGATAACATGACATGGGATAGCCTTCTCCTTTATAAATATAACAATGATAACAGCAAGTCACCGCCTAGGTTTGTGGTGACTTATGGTAGGAATACAGGTGCTCTGATGGAACATGTGCAACACCACTGGAATATATTGCTAACTGATGCTACTCTAGGTGAAATGTTAGGGGATAGATGCCATTTCTCTTTCCGAAAAGGGAGGAATTTGGGTTCCATCTTTAACTATTATAACAAAGGATACCTCAGGGATACTCCACAGTTATAGACTACCCTCTTAGGGGGACCTCTGATAGGTTGTCACCCTTGTGGACATTGTGTCCATTGTCCCAACTAGGACTTTTAGTAACAAACCTACATCTCAGGTCTTTGATATTCCCTTTTTTTCCAACTGTAATACCAATTAGGTTATTTATCTAGTCAGTTGTCAATGTTCTGCTTTTTACGTAGGACAGACCTCTAGACCACTAAGAATCAGGATGTCAGATCATCTTAGTGAAGTGAAAAATCACAAAATCACGAATGCCCTATACAAACATTGTTTAATACATGCTAAAGCATCCTTCAGTTTTACAATAATTGACAAAATTAGTGGACCAAGGAACAACAAAACTGGTTGGCATGATATATTAAACAAAAAAGAAAAAAAGTGGATAATTAAATTAGGAGGCTTATTCACACCTGGTCTAAATGAACAATTTTGAAAGGTCACATGTTTTGCTGAGATATATAGTGTTTGGTTTTTTGGATTTAACTACACTGAGGAAGGCTAACTAATGTTATAGCCAAAACCGGTGTGTTTTTTCCACTCTTGTATATGCTTCTGCACTTAAATTAAATAACTGATTGCTGCCTGAATTGCTGGTCCCGTTATTTGTATGCACTCCACTTGTCACTGCCATGTAGATTTTTAATTTTCTTACAAACTATACAATTTCCACATGGGTAACTTCCTTTCTTCCTTTGTTTATTGTCCTATGTACCTATGGACAATAATTCTTTTAAATTCTTAGCTCTGATGTAAGAAAATATGACTTTTTCAGGAAAGATTCTGCCATATTTATCATAACTGAGAACTATGGGCCAATATCTCAGAACTAACGTCCTCAGTGTATCAGAGAAAGGAGAAAACTTATTCACATAAAATAAAGCTTCCTGATCCTTATCTTTCTCTGTAACCTGTTTAATATGCTCCTTTGTCCCAGTGATGATATTTACTTTTTGATGTGCTAACCCCAAGCCATTATTTCCACAAGTATGCCATAAGATAACAAAAACACACAATAATCCCAAATATCCAAAGAAACACATGACACCACACCAGCAGATAGCATGCACGCCCCACATTTAATAGCTTCTTTGCCCTATGGTTAATATCTTCGCATAGCCAATAACCCTTCTAATAAAGAGGAACTGAAAAACGAATTTGACAAAGTAAGGAATAGGCTGAGCAATAGGGGATACTCGAGTAGTGTGTTGAGTTCAGCAGAGAATAAAGTTAAAAGGAGGTTTGGGTTAGCACATCAAAAATAAAATATCATCACTGGGACAAAGGGGCATATTAAGCAGGTTACGGAGAAAGATAAGGATCAGGAAGTTTTATTTTATGTGAATAAGTTTTCTCCTTTCTCTGATACACTGTGCACGTTTGTTCTGAGATATTGGCCCATAGTTCTCAGTGAAGATAAATATGGCAAAATCTTTCCTGAGTAAGTCATATTTTCTTACAGCAGAGCTAAGAATTTAAAAGAACTATTGTCCATAGGTACATTGGACAATAAATAAGGGAAGAAAGGAAGTTACCCATCTGGAAATTGTATAGTGTGTAAGAAAATTAAAAATCTACATGGCATGAACATCAATGGAAAGACGTACACTGCAAGGGAGTTTTATAACGGTCATACTAGAAGAGTAGTTTATATTACTGGTTGCGGATGTACCCCAACCATGTGGTATGTAGGGCAGACTAAAAGAGCTGTCAAAAAGAGAATCATGGAGCATTTGGGGAACATCAGAAGGGTAAAAACGGACAGTCCCGTTGTGGAACATTTCATCGAGGCCCATGGGGGCTCTGATGATAGTTTCTTTTTTGGTGTGCTAGCTAGACCTAAATCATAGAGGGAAGACCAACAGCAGGAAACTTGACTTTATTAGAAACAGAATGCATCATTAAACTTCAGAACTTTATATCCTAGGGGGTTAAACAAGGAATTGGATTTGAACATTAATAGTCAATCATAGAATGCATACATATTTCCACTAGGGGGATTTATCATATGTAACTATATTTAGTGTAATGATGTGTGCCCAATTTTCCCTCCAACATTGGGACTCACAGGGGTATGACCAATAGGACAAGGTTTGGCATAACATTGAAGGTCATGCTTTTAGTATGTTTTTTCCACTACACTGATTTATATTGGCATTAGAATGTGTATTTAAGTTTTAAACATATGCTTCAATACATGCACAAATTGTGAGAATTAAGACTGAAGGGTTTTAACATTGTGGAATAACAATAATATTATTAACAATAATATTTAAGAGGTATGCAATGAATAACATATGTATTTGAAAATATCAACTGTCTGTGTCTATATGTATGGGCTCTTTAAGAATGGGATTGTTTCTTTATTGCTTGATTGTCACATTGGGGATTTGAATTATATAAATGGATGCTGCTTGGTGTAAAAATGTATTCCTTGAAGGCATAAGCCGAGGTACCGGAGACATCAGTAAAGAACTTTACATTTTTTCTGGTATATATATATAATGTGTGTGTGTGTATTGATTGTGTGATGTTCCCTCACACATAGCATACAGCACTGTGATGCAAAAATAGGGGACATGTATTTATATACATATGTGTGCGTGTGTGTTTGTATATATGTAGACATACATAATATATATATATGTGTGTGTGTGTGATTGTGTGTACATAAATATTATGTTTGTCTATATATATATATATATATATATATATATATATATATATATATGTTTATATATATATATATATATATATATATATGTGATACATTCAGACATCAGGTCCACACTCTCTATCTCTCCTTCCTGCACAGCTGCACTGTTCTGCCTTGCTACAACATAGACAGGTGTCACATATGGACACAGCCTAACATTAGGGGGGTATATATAGGGACAGATTGCAGGTAAGCCTATTATACACCTATGGCATTTCAGCATGCTGCATTACACATTAACTTGATTGTCCTGCAAGTGGTGGGCTCTGGAACCCACATGTCCATCATAATGGCATTACTTCCACCACCAGCTGTTGCCCGCAGTAATATACATGTTTTCCATTACACAACAGATACATATTGTCAGTCAGTGCTGCTCTGCATAGTTGACGGGTATGACCCAATACCAACAGGGACAGACACTACTGTCCATATCAGTTTTTCAACTGGACATCATTAGAACAACAAATACTTGATGGCACATATAAATAATTCCATACCATCTATCCCATTATTATGGACCAAGTACTATAGTCAGTTACATGCATATATACTTCACATACCTGTTCTGGGAATGATGTCTGTTCTGGACAGTTTGCTTGATTTTTTTTATGCGTTTTTTTTCCTTTGGCTTGGCCTTAAGCTTTCTTTCACTCACTCACTCTCTTTCTCTCTCATTCTCTCTCCAGTAAATGGATTAAACTGCTTTGAACAGATTGCAGCATGGATTTTGCAGGTGATGCACATGATCAGGTGATGGTTTCTGCACCAATCAGTGTCCTCCATTTTCTACCTGCATGCAGCATGCTGTGTAGTACTTCCAATTACCACTGTCATGGCAACCCACTACTATAAATCCCTACATCATGTGGGCATGGTCCCTTTACCTTTCCAGTATGGTGGACATCCTTCCTGTGTGTGGGCAGCAGTGTTACAGACAGCACGTAGCAATACCTCTAAGAAGAGGACTTGCAGACTCAGACCAGCTACAT
>NC_056728.1:1592827904-1592955404 GCF_019279795.1 Protopterus annectens
TTCCTAGACAGTTTTATTATTTGGCACAGTGTGGGTGACAGTGATGAGTAATACCTTATTATTCAGAATAACTGCAACACTAACAATGCCATACATTACCAGAGGAAACAGTACCAGTACAGGATATCAATCTTTTATTTCTAGGCACAGTTTTCGTATCTGACAGACCTGTGGGGGCAATGTTTGTGAGCACTACCTGAATGTTGCCACACATATTACCAGATTCCACATTAGTTACTGCACACACTCTGATCACAGCTTCACAACATGGGGGTGGAGATGGGACATACTTGGCTTATTACTCTCATAACATTTTGGGGAGTTGCTAGAGTGACAGGTTTGTTCTTATAGATGTTTGACAATCAGTTGTATTTCTTATTTGCTGCCTAAACGTCTGGGATCATCCCACTGATTTGCCAGGGGGACAAGATGACAGGCAGTGGATATGGGTCCACTGATCCAAGAGATCCCTCTTTCTCCGCTTCAGGTCAGCATAGTGATGCCTGACCTGCTCACCAGTTCAAGGTATGCCAGTGTGACTGGTGAGGTCACAGGTGAGGTGGTCCCAGGCTTCTGCTTCACATTGGGAACCCTGGTACTGGCCCTGCAGCAGTCTCTGGTCATGGTCTTTAACAAGGAGTCCTGCCATAACTCTTGGACTCCTGGATGCCCCAGAGCTGCACACAAAAGTGCACACCCTCTCTCATACCAGTCATAGTGCCTACAGGAGGAAGCTGCAACCACTTATGAGATGTTGTTCCACCTGTTGGGTTTAAATAGGGCCAATTTCCCGCACTTTGCCGTTATTGGATGGTTTTGAAAATGCTAAGCTATGGGCAAACCTGCTTACCTGAGGGTGGCATTGCTTAAAGGGGTATACCAATGGGCAAACTGATTTAGCTGGCCTACACATTGCTTACACATAGTAAGCTGGGCTGTGCAATGCTTAGTGTTGCTTAATTTTTAATTTGCATACTATTTGCTGTTTGGCATTGATTTATTACTCAGTACATGTTATATATGTGTTTGGTATCCATGATTCATGTCTACATACACTGTATGGGGTCCCTGTGTTTATTAGGGGATTTCAACACTTTATTACAATGACACCTCCATCTGGACATAATGCAGTTCTCCAGTTCAAATATTTATGTTATATAGTAGGTTATACAACATAAAACTGTATATAGATTCCTTTCTCATGTTAAGTTTGATTTTCCTATAGTGAGGATCTGTTTGGTAATACCTCAATCTTCTGTACTGCTGTGATGACTTAGTGGTTAACTACTGCGACTATAGTGTACAGGGTCCTAGGTTCAAGACCTGCAAGGGCTGTTTATTTCGTTTCTGGCCAGAACAGGGGCTGTTGCATACAGACTGATTAAGGCACTTTTAAGCAATTGTAAGTGGGTTTGCACAAAGGTAAGCAATGCTAACCTCCAGTTAAATATGCTTACAGGGAGTTAGCTTCAATATTGCTTAACCTGTATGCACATTGCTTACCCCCGCAAAAACAGGCTTAAATTTGCTTACTACTGCTTAAATATGCTTACTCCTGCTTACTACTGCATAATAGGGCTTACTCCTGCTTACCCCCGCACTAATTTAGACGGAAATGTAAAATGGTTCTTGGGAAGGTGGTGGATTTGGACACTCTATGAATTTATCATTCATTACACATTGTACCTTTGATTTGTATCCCTGATTCATGTGTACATATACTGTATGGGGCACTTGTGTTTATCTGTGGATTTTACAACATTATGACAATGACACTTCACATCTGCATTTAATGTAGTACTCCAGTTCACAAATATATGTTATTTAGTAGGTTATGCAACAAAAAATATTGTTCATAAAGTGATTTAACATGGAAAATGGAATGACTGCTCGTAAGGTGAATGTTCTGCCCACTACACTACTGCAATACTGCCTTATTTGCATATATCTTGATATTTATCCTCTTATGCCATTTAAGCTGCAGTATACGTAGATAAGCAATGGGCAAACTCGCGCATCTACGGTTAAATTTTATCTGTTTGATAAAAAAAAATAGCTTGTTTATATTTAATATTTTAACTATTGCTCTTATAAACTTGGGAGGATGTTGCTGGGGGTATGCAAACATCTATGAGTGGTCCCGCTCATTCTTATTGCTAAACTGCTGTTCTTGACTGCAGGGGCATGTATATTCTGAGAGCTCTGCTCTCAGACATGCCCCCTGCACTCGTACACGATCCGTGTCCGTTTAGGAGCTCAGGCAGCACACCTTCATTAATATGCATGGTGCATTGCCGTGCTGCTCCTAAATGGCCACTTCAGTGCAGGACTAAGCTAGTCCTGCACAAAAGAATAGTGAATCCGGGGGTATGTCTAACTGAATTTTTAACTGCTATTTTTCTAGAAATGTTAAGATTTATTCTAGATATTACCTGCTTTTGTTTGTTAATTACTGGAGCTTTTCTCCCCTGGCTCTACTGAAAAAGGATCTGTGTCCAGTGGACTTTCCCGGTTAACAAATGTAAAATAAAATAAAGTAAATAAAATAAAAATAAAGTCTTAGTTACTTGTGGACATCAAACAAATGCAAAATTATTTCACCTTTATTTTGGGAGTGAGGGAGAATGCTGGAAGATGTACAGACTGGTTCAGAAACATTTATGTGACCACCTTTTGAATAAACAATGGGTTAATTCTAAGAGACACTTTGTCCATATGGAAAAACAGGAAACGTGGAATAGACATCAGGGCTTGAAACTCGACACTCTTTAAGTGGAGGTTAAACCAACAAGAAGGACTTTTCCAAGTTTAATAGTTTAAAAAGGCAAAATAAGTTGGTTCAGGGGGTGGTAAACTTAATTTCTCAAGCACATAATTCAAGTCCCAGGGAGAAGGAATAGATTTTCTGGGGGGTATGATATGCATGATGCTTTTTAGGAGCTGCTTGATCTCAAAGTGTGAAGAAAGTGGCAGATGCATAGGAAGACAAGCTGAGATGGCTAAGAAATGTATTTTAATGGAAGGTGATGCCTGACCCAAACTGAGCAGCTCACAAAAAATAGTGAAGGACTGAAGGTAGCCAGGCTACTCTTTTGTCACCAAAAAGGCATTTTTTCCCATTTAGATTTTTATATATATATATATATATATATATATATATATATATATATATATATATATATATATATATATGTATATAATCTTACATTCCACCTGCATATTCAAAATTGCATAAGAAAAACTCATCAAAAACCAGGGATGCTTTACAAAGCCAAAATCTTTCTCACAGACACTACTAAAACTATGCTTGCCACTACTTACCTCCTCCCCACTCTTCTTTATGGTGATCCCATCCTTACTAACCTCCAGGCGTCACAAAAATTAAAACAAACAATACTATAACAAAGTTGCTAAATTTGCAGCACATACCCTTTTCAGAACCCACCACTGTACAGTACAGCAATGAAAAGCCTGAATTGGTTAGAACTGCCACATCAACTAACATATACATAACTACTTACCACCTAAAAATTATCCAACATCAACCTGCCTGTCCAGCACTAAAAAACATTATACACAACTATGTTCCCAGTCAGTCATTGTGCTCCAGTGACCAGAAACTCTGGTCTATCTACAATCTAGCATATCTGTTAGGCATTGTCTGTACTTGTATAAGGTTGCTAAAGCCTGGAACTCCTTATCTGTATCCATCAGGTCTATACCCTCCCCACCCATCTTTCAAAACTACTATGAAAGACTTTCTAGCTAAAATCTGGCTCTGTTCTTGCTCAAAACCTGGATAAACTATATCCCTAAATGTGAACTAATAACTTATTATCCCTTATACCTCCTTACTCTCCTTTTCTCACTTACGTCCTTACTGCTATCTAATTCTCTTCCCTGACTTTCTCTCTAAAATCTACCATAAGCCTGCTTTTCCCCTCACTTCATATTGCAACTCCTATTTGTATTAGACTAACTTAACTTTAATTTCTCTATAAACTGTCTAAAATGTTTCTAAATATTAAATGATTGTCATATACCTTGTATCGATTCTTAACCATTTTTTTATATTATGTAATTTATTACAATTACTTATACTGCAGATGTTTTTGTTTTATTTTTGAAAATTGTAAAATTATTGTTCTTAAAATATTTTTAATAATTTGGAGCTTTTCTCCCAGGCCTCCATTGAAAATAGGCTTCTACCCAGCCAGACTTTCCTAGTAATCAAATGTCAATAAATACCAAAATAAATCATTTTCTAGTTGCAAGCATTCTAGCATCCTTTATTACCTGTATCCCATCATCAAAATAAAGATATCCAATATATATCAAAAGTTTATCATCCATTCTGTGAGTTTGATATTCTTCAGTTTTGGTTGAATGAGAGAGCCATTCTGCTGTGTGAATGAGTAAGTCCATCCTATGGGGTGACGTGGTGACTGTCCCTGATTATTTGGAAGAGAAGGAAGAACGCATTTTGACTGAGCCAAAAGGGGGTCATAAAGAGAATTTGGGGATTGATTTTCTGAATTTTCTGATGGATGTTTTGAATAAGAGGAATGGGAGGAAATGCATACAGGAATTTCCCTTTCCAAGTGAAGAAGAAGGTGTCTGTTGCCTAGGCTTCTTACAAGCAGTCCTGGAGCAAACCAGTTTGAGCTGATGGTTTAGGCTGGAGGTGAAGAGATCTATCTCTGGGGTACCCCACTGATGAACAAACTGTAGGAAGACCTCCTAGTTCAACATCCATTCATGAGAGCCTGCCTTTGATCTTCTACGGTAATCTACCAAGCAGTTCTGTTATGTCCATGTGCTTTTTCCTGTCCTTTGTTAACCAGCATCCTTGTAACTTGAATGTTTTTGAACAAGCCACCCAGGCACTGTCTGATTCATCTGTGGAGACACTGAAGAGGAGAAAGAATTAGTAAGGGAACTCCTGGGTTTAAGTTTATCTATCTGAGTGAGCTACCAGTGTAGTTCTTTCTTTATAAATAGCAAGAGAGAAATAGGGAAGATGAGGATGACAGTGTTGTGCCTAGAATGATTTTAGGTACCACTGAAATTTCCTCATGTGCAGTCTGGCAAATGGGACCATCTGGATGGTGGCTGCCATATATCTCAGGACTCTCAGAATCTCTTTTGCAGAGGTCATAGAAAGGTTTTGTCACAGAAACTAGGTTGTTAAAAACTTTTCTGAAGGAAGAAAAGCCAGCAACAGAGAAGATTGGAGATGCTAACCTAGGATGATCAGAGAATGTTTACAGAGAAAGTCTGACTTTTTTTAAACAAGAAACATCTTTATTAAATTATCACTTATGACATAGGTAATCATACATTTATATAAATGAAAACAAGCCATATTGATATAATCTTAGTTGCAGGCATTTTACATCTTAAACCATATTGACATAATTTTAGTTGCAAACATTATACATCACTTATAATTTACCCAGTCATTGTCAGTCAAACATTACATAGCTGTTTCATATCCTGCCTTCTTTTAAACCTCATTCCTCCCCTGTATGTATTGTTCTCACAATTCCCATTTTTTCCTATGCAATTTGCTCCTACTCAAAGATCCAAATTGCAGTTGCTTTACCTCTGTTACTATATCCACTATTTTTAGTACAGTTGGTTTAGACTTTAATTTCCGTTTTCTAGTAATTGCTTTTTTTGGCAGCCACCATACTTAGACTCAGCAAAGCCTTACTATGTATAGGCAAGTCCAATTCTGTAACATAGCTCAGAAAAATCATTTCCCTAGTTACACCAATGTGCTCACCCAGTATCTCTGATAAAGTTGTCCACAGGGAATCTTTAAAGTCTGCCAACTCATTATACATCCAGAAAATATGTTCCCAATTACCACTTTCTTCCTCATCACACCCCAACATGTTCTGTCTACCTGAGGAAAAATCCTCTGGAGTTTACTTGGGGTATAAAAATATTCATGTAAACATTTTCAATCAAAAATCCTAAATCTTAAAGACTTTGTTGCATATTTGGGAGACATACATATATCCCTCCATTGTTTCTTTGTGAATTGCTTATCCAATCTCTCTTCCCAGTCCTTTCTAACCTCCTCTGATTGATGCTTATAGTTATCACGCAATATTTCATATGCTCTACTAAGTATTACTTTTTTAACAGCAGCATCTGTTCTAGATTTTACTAAAAAAACTCTACCAGTGCTGGTCTTTCATTCAGGACCCCCCTATTTTTTTTCAATTTGCCTATACTCTGATATAAATCCTTGATAGGGAAGGCAATCTCTGACCTGCATTCAAATAAATCCTTGAGATCTTCCCATTCTATTAACTCTCCCTCTCTAGTTATTTGCTCCCAATGCCTTGGTTCTTTTGCCATTTTTCCAATAAATTCTGCTCCCTCTTGCCTATTGTTTGTATCCCTAAATGCAGTCATCCCTATCGGCAGAATCTCCTTTCTCCATTCCATGTTGACTTGGTTCTTAGAATACTTTCTGCTGCTTGATGAATATTAAAATACTTTCTGCTGCTTTATGAATAAAGAAGTTATGTCTTACCATAACGTTCCATCTATGTTGATCTTCTTCCATTCATCACTGATGGGGTTCGGTTCCGAGCCCCCGGAACCATGTCGGCCAAATACCAAGCTCGCGTATACAAAAAAACTCTTGAGCTAAGCTGCTACCCACAATGCCCTTATCCCAATTACCTCAGATCAAGTTTGAAAAAGACAATAGATAGCAGCAGAGGCTATTTCTATGCAAAGAAAAACCCTGAGTCACCACCACGACCCATAAGATCCGCCAGGAGCCTATGGAGGGGGAAAGAGGGAGAGATATGATGAATGGAAGAAGATCAACAACATAGATGGAACTTTATGGTAAGACATAACTTCTTTATCTAATGTTGTTAATCTTCTTCCCATTCATCACTGATGGGACAGAATCCCAAGCTACCTGATATACCTGGGTGGCCCTTATGGCAGAACATTCCTGAGCACCACAGAGCCAAAGGCAGCTCTTCCTCTAGAAATCACATCCAATTTGTAATGCTTGATGAAGGTGTGTGGTTTAGCCTAAATGGCTGCTGCGCAGATATCATCCATAGAGGCTCTAGAATGGAAGGCTACCGAGGAAGCTACAGCCCTAGTTGAATGAGCTTTGATTGTGTGAGGTCTGGTTTCATTAGCACATGAATATGAAAAGGATATACAATCTCTGAGCCACTTAGATAAAGTGACTTTAGAAACGTCATTTCCCATTCTGGGTCCAAAGAAAGAAATAAAAAGCTAGTCAGACTTACGAAAAGATTTTGTCCTGTCCAGGTAAAAACGTAATTGCCTATGTACATCCAAAGAATGTAGACCATATTCACCTTTGCAAGAAAAATTGGGGAAAAACACTGGGAGTTCAATTGACTGGTTCATAGAGAATTCAGACACCACTTTGGGAAGGAAGGATGGATTAGTGCGTAGAGCTACTCTGTCTTTATGAAATATGAGATAAGGCCTATTGACAGATTGGGCCTGTAGTTCTGAAACCCTTCTGGCAGAAGTAACAGCCACCAAAAAGAGAGATTTCCAAGACAAAAGCTTGATCTTGCATTTGGCAGCAGGTTCAAAGGGGGGCTGGGACAAGGCCTGCAGTACAAGTGATAAATTCCATGTTTCTAACGGGCATTTGAGTGGAGGTCTACTGAGAAACACTCCTTTAACTCATTCACTCTGGAGCAGCTCAGGAAAAGCTGCCTGCTTAATTCCACCATAGGAACAACAGTGCAGCCTGAGCTCATTTTCAGAAAATCCATTTGTAATACCATACAGAAAACAAATGTTCATAACTCTTTAACTATAAGAGCTAGACTAAAAATGTAAACACGAAAGTTGTTCAGCAGACACTGACCTTTCCAACAGTGTAAATGTTGATGGTGCATATCAAAGTCATTATTAAATATTTGGCAAGGAAGGCTGATATTGTGCATATTTTTTACCTTTTTGGAAAAGCAAAGCACTATATCTTGGTCAATGTACCATGCAGACCCATACAATTTGAATTTAATTTATTAATATGAATGTCAGCTTTCTGGGATGCTCCTTTCTTGAGATATTCACAGAAATATATTATTTCTCATAATTGATAAATAAACAAAGCATAATATCTCATCACTTGTAACAGACCGAGCCTACATATCAGTGTAGAAGTTGTGCGTCTGAATGTCAATTTCAAAATGATGCATCATTTGTGTGATCACCATGTTCCCTTGCAAAGATATGGGCATAATAATGAGAAGTATTGTAAATGTATAATTTTCATAATCGTACAAGACTAAACTGTGATATCTGTACATGTGTACAGTGCACAGACACAGTTCTTTTACCATGTTGTAAGGAGTAACACTGTCTTCAAAATGAGGTATTACTTGGCACACTGACATGCTCCCTTGCAAAGTTATTTACCAAAATATGAAAAAATCATAAATTTCCATAACCTAAGTCCTAACAAAACTGATATATGTACATGTGTACAGCATTCAGAAGCAGTTGTTTTACCATGTAGACACATGATTGTGAATATACACATTCTTGGTGTAGCCAACATACAGCTGAATGGGTACATATAAAGAGAAAAAGCAAGGTAAGGACCGCCACTCCACTAATGAACCCAGGACAGGCATGGGACTTCAGTGACAGGCAAGGCCATCTCATCTGTCTGATAGCTGTGCTGGCTACCCACTCAAACAACTGATACCACTGCAGTCTCACGACCTCCTTCAGTGTCAGCAGTCTGCCTTACCAATGCCTTTTCTCTTTACATGTGTTCAATTCAGCAATGGACCTAAGGGATCAAGTTCTGTATTAGTAAGCCCTTCCTGTCATCTAAACTCTACACATGCCTGATAAAAGCAGACTAAAAAAGTATTGCAGGATTGTCACTGACATATTAGATTGTACGTGGTAGCACTCTCCTGAAACAGTTGTTCTTTCTCAGCATCCTCACCAGCTCCTTACCACAGTTATTTTCCAAACTCAGAAAAATATATTTTACACAACACATTTCATAACAGAGTTTTACTTACTATACTGGTCCTACTTGGTTATGGGTTTTTCCATTCTTCTCACAAGCTGCATGTTGCCAGTCCTGCATAGCTCTCCTCATGCCATTGTGGAGGTCAGTCAAGAACAACACAATGCCCTCCTCAGATAGGTTAATGCCATCCCCTCTGAACAGGTGATGCTGTCATGGCAGATTGTACATCCACCGACCCTGTGCATCAAACCATGCATAAACCCATTCTGTAAACGTCTGGCCTTGTGAGCTGCCTTGCTGACTGTTTGCTCTTTTCCATATCTGTCGAGGAATTATATCAGACCACATAAAATGACAACGTGGCCACCACTACTGCAGGTGTTCAAAAAATTGCTGTGATTTGAAACCATAGCCTTCCGAGTGGTTGACTGAGGACATCATTCCCTCCAATGTGCAGCACAAGAATGTCGGGCTCAGGGTAGATGGAACACTTCTCTTCCAACAACTGCAGTTCTCTGCTCCAATGCATACCTCTTCTTGCAATCCAGTATACCTTCACATTCGATGTAGGAAAGCTCAAGTTGCACTGGTATTCCGTTTTGGAGGCATGGCTGGCAACCCACTGAATGTACGAATGGCCACATATCCACACTCTTACTTGTCGTTCTCCTAATCATGAAGCTATGTCAGTGTCAGAAGGTGGACAAACTTGCACAGGAAAGAAACTGCAAACAGATTATGTTTGACAGATGAATTGGAAGACTACATATATATGTATATCATATGCATTACCTGGTTAGCCCATCCAAATCTTCTATCCTAGCCCCAGGGGCAGTATTCTTTGCATTAGGTATATAAGTGGCAATGATGCTGCAGAGGTACATACCTACTACACACACACACACACACACACACACACACACACACACACACACACACACACACACACACACACACACACACAAGCGCACACATACACAAGCGCACACACACACACTACTTATCTCAGGGCAAAGAGAAATAGATTTGGGATCATCAGCATAGCTGCAGTAAGTTAGACCTATTTAACTTGAAAGATCTCCTGAAAGAAGCATCTACACTGCGAAGAGTAAAGGGCCTAAAATAGAACCCTGTGATACTCTACAACTGTGACTGTACAGTGAAGCAAAGAAGAAGAATTAAACCCTGAGCAGACCGTGAGTATAACCAGAGAAATAGGAGGTTAAAAAAAAAAAAAACAGAACCATGGCAGAAATATCAAAATAAGTGCTCAAGCATTCTGTCAAAATACTGTTATCTGCAGTATCAAATGCTGTAGAGAGATCCAGAAGGAGCAACAATAAATAGTGCCACTGGTCTCTTGCTGTAAGAAGATTAACCAAGCTTATGGTGAGTGTGAAGGTTTGATTGAAGGGGTCCCATCAGTCTATCAACTGCAAGATAGATCTTTAGTTGATAACTTACAACCTTCTTGATAACTTTCTCTGGAAAAGAGAGGTTAGAGATTAGGCAGGAGGTATCAAAGTTATTTGGATCTAAAGATATTTTTAGAGGGTCAGGATAGCAACTGGCTCTTTCAAGGCCAATGAAAATTCTCCATCCCTCAATGATGAAAGCAGGATGTGATAAATCATTGGACCGAGCACATCACCAGCCTTATGGACAGGGATCTAGCTGCAAGTTGCAGGCTGCATACTAGAGATAACTTTAATGTGTTGTTTCACTTTCCTTTGTAATCTCAAGAAATGAGCTGGGAGACGGTAAATCTTTATATTTAATTTATGATGGAGCCACCATGTGGACTAAGTTTTACTAAAAAGAACTAATGAGCATATATATATATATTATATATATATATATATATATATATATTATATATATATATATATATATATATATATATATATATATATATATATATATATATATATATGTACACACACACACACACACACACACACACACACACACACACACACACACACACACACACACACACACACACCCCTCTTGAGCTGTACTCCTTTCCTCTGTCTTGCATAATTACTTGTTAGTCTGTATTATTTTTTCCAGAGTAATGTCCATAGGTAGTTACTAGGCTTGCAGTCAAGTGGACCATTAAAGAGCCTAGCTGAAATTCCCCCAAGCACTGTCTAGTTAAGTGATTTGGTCAAAGTCAAAAGTAAGCAAATGGAAGACAGAGAATCAAACCTTGTACCACATGAGCTACAGCTTATAGCATTAACCCTCTGCACCAACTGCCACTATCTGAAGCTGTACAGCCAAACTATACAAGCAATTCAGTTCCATAACACAGTGTTTGATTACCTTCTTTCAACAATACAAAAGGTTCTACAGCCACCCCTCAAATGAAGCATGCAACTGAGGATCTATAGTAAAGCCCTCCCTCCATTCTACTGTGCTAAACGGCCCTGATGCAAAATCCAATGAAACACCGATGCCAACTCATGAATGGTAAACTCCCTGAAACAGATGTAATGCCATTTAGCCCCCCCCCCCCCCAAATACAGTCTGCCTTCATGTATTTTCCTGCAGTTGGCTTTGCTATTGTGCAAGTTTAACATGAAATATTTAAAACCTTGTACATAGTACAGTTTTGGAATTATTAATAGGATGTAATGAGTTACATCACTGTTGTCATGGTCTGATGCAGCAACTTCCCACTATTCCACAAATCTGGAGTATTCCCAGAGATAAATGTTTAAACCTTATGATTTTATCAGGTCAGTTCAGATTACGAAAACCTGCTACAGAAGGGAACAAAGGGATGAAAGCCAAATTTGTTGCACACAAGTATGTACACAACATCTGCACAAGCCTAATCACTGCCTAGACAAAGCAGTACCAGAAAGTGGTAAAGAAACTGATAGACATTTTCAAAATTAATTGTTACAACTAGCTAAAATTAGGCAAACCAGTCCCTGATAGCAAATTTATCATGTTTTCTCCCCATTACTATAATAAAACAACTTCCCCATTTATAGTCAAGTTATTATTCTTAGGCACCAACCTAAAATGTACTGTTGAAACTTGCATTGCTGATGATTACTGAAGTGAAAAACTGACAGAACCAAGGGAACCAAGTGTGAAACTAACTAAATCCATATGCTGCACATATGTCAAGATGTGAATTCATACTATACGCATATATTCAACTCGCAGTTTAGCATGCTTTGAAAACCAATGAACTACATTCCCTTAACTCTAACGTGTACTGAACCCAAAGCATGTCTTCTTGGTCATCAGTGCTCTATCCTGATCAGCTTTTAAAGTGTTCTTTAAGTGATGCACAGAGTACTTCATAGCCAAGACAAAATACATGGTTAATGGGACAGCTTTCATTTTAACAAGGTGTTTTCACCAATTCTAGTGTTCCTTCAGAGACATCTTCATCAGACATTAAAAACACCAACACATTTGTATGAACACGACGAAGAAAAAACGAAATTAACAGCTGATGTGTGCACAGTAATCTGTGCGCACACATACAACATACCTCTTCTCGCATCTTCTTCACAGTGTCACCTTTCTTTCCAATGATACTTCAACTACGTTGCTGTTTTTAACTGCACAATGCATTAAGTGCAATAATTAAATTGGAAAAACAATACATGCGCTTGCCCCAAGTGTTACCTTTGCTGTACATCAGAACACGGAGCATTCTACAAAATAAAAATGTTTTTGAAAAGAAAAAGAACATGGAGCGTTCTATACACTATTAAACCATACTCACAAAAAACACACAAATCAATATATATATTTGCTTGTACATGCACATACAAGTATGTCCTTTTTTAACTGTATGCAAATGTGAATTATGCTGCACTAGGGTGCACTTTTAATGCACATATTAGCGCTAAGGTTTCCTTTAGAATTTCCAGAGGATTCTGTGGAAGAATTGGCGATCCTCTTATTTGCTTGTATGTGTTACATTTATGCCTTTCAACTTCTTTGCACAGGGATTCTGGATAATGCCTGAAACATTCAGCAATCGTGACACATTCTGTAAACAGTAAGAAGTATGGAACTCTGGTACTGTTGACTGTGTGTGTATGTGACTCGGGGACGTTCTGAAAAACATCACTGAAAAAAGCTGCACATATATATATAGATATATATATATATATCTATATATATATATATATATATATATATATATATATATATATATATATATATATATATATATATATATATATATATATATATATTTCGTTCCACGAACTGAATGCCCACTGGTTTTTATTCTTCAGCTCTCCTGCGATGCTACTTTTAACAATGAATGGGAAATAACAGAAACTTTGTTGCTCTCTCTTTTTTTCAGAAAGAGAGAAGCATTCTTTTTGCTTTGTGTTTTCAACATCAGACTCTTACTGCCAGAATTGGGAATGGGACAAATCTTCAGTGATGCTTTTTAAAAGATTAGTACTGGTAACTGGTAACCTGAAAAGTTGACAGGCTAAGAGTTTTGAATTAACATACATTTTTGAAGTAAAAAGTCGGTAGTCATTCTCATTAAATCTATTCCACTGTCTTTTCTCCCAAGCTTGCCTGTTTTAGGAGGGTCAAAGCAAAATTTCTTTTGTCAAAATCAGTAACATTGGAGAGGTATGCTGTGTTGTAAGGGCTGCAAACCCCACAAACGTAAAGAGAAAAACGGCCCACGTGTGAAAGCTCTCTACAGGATCAATGTGCTGATTGAACAACTGAAGAACACATATGTAAAAGGGAGTGTTGAACACCGAAAAGAATGGCGACCTTTCCGAGGAACAGTGCAATCTTTAATATACAAGCCTAAACAATGCTTACAAAGAAAAGCACTTAAAAGAAAGGATCTGCCTATCGCCTCATCAAAACACATTGTAGAGAATTCATAACATAGCCATGCACAAGATCTTATCTCTGCGGTGGTAGCCCATGCTTACAATTTATCTGTCTAAAAGCCTGATAAACATAGGTGGCTTTCTTTATATTTGCAATCATTTAATATTTTGTTTCACAGATCCAGACACTTAACGTACAAACTTGGCCTAAAGTCTTAATTACACGACTATGAAACTACTGGCTGTAGTGATTACATTCGTTTCCAGATCACATACTCATGTGTCATTCGTGACGCAAGTGGTGGCTTGGATTGCAAGAATCCGATTGGCTGCCACCACTTGCTGTTAAAGAACTTTTAAACTGGATTTTCTAAAATAAGTTTAATGTGAACGTAATGTTGAAACACGCTGAATTGTAACTATATAAAATAATTTACACATTCAGTTACAATTTCAGCGTGTTTTACATTAAGGTCACCTACAAATCTGGAATACAGTTTCTCACACTTGTGGAAGGCAATCGGGGGTAAC
Source organism: Protopterus annectens (assembly GCF_019279795.1). Taxonomy (NCBI): domain Eukaryota; kingdom Metazoa; phylum Chordata; order Ceratodontiformes; family Protopteridae; genus Protopterus; species Protopterus annectens. The sequence goes on from NC_056728.1 coordinate 1,592,842,299, forward strand.
AGCTTTGAATTAGTATCTTCTCATGGCGCGCTCGGTGTTAAGCACAGAGAAGGTACTCGGGGTTATGAGTTAGGAAAGGTTTTACAAAGTCGGGTGGACATTACTGGTGTGCCTTGTAAACCACTGTGAAAATTGAAAATTGCTGCTAAATGAACTCGTATAGTAGATGCAAACACTCCATGCTCGAAAAGTTCAGATAGATATTGAAGGATAGAAGAGGTAGTGGCCGAAAATGGGTCCAACCCTTGTTCTATAGACCAGGAAGAAAACCTTTTCCATTTATCTCTGTAAAGTTTCCTGGTGGATGGTTTGTGAGAGGCCAGAATAATTTGAGAGTGGACAAGTTTGGTTATTTCAACACTTGGGGGTGAGAAATTAGGTCTGGACAGGCATCCAGAATCCATGGAGGCTGAATCAGGTGAGGCAGGAGAAAGGGGAGCCACACTTGATGGGGCCAGAATGGAGCAATGAGGATCACCTTGCATCTCAACTGAGTTGCTTTCTTTAGAAATAGAGGTATCAAGGGGATCGGAGGGTAGGCATATAGGAGACCCATGGGCCAATCATGGGACAGAGCGTCTTTCGGTGACTCCTCCTCTGGGGGAAGTAGGGCAAAGTAGATGCTGCATTTGTTGTTCGTGGGAGAAGCAAAAAGGTCACAGCAAGGCTGGCCTCATCGACTGAAAATCTCCGCCATTATCTTGGGATTGAGAGACCACTCATGAGGGAGCAGAATGCACCTGCTCAGCCCGTCCATGATCACGTTGGACTTCCCTGGGATGTGCATTGCTATCAGAAAATGGTTGGAAGCTATCGCCCATTGCCAAATTCTCATGGCCTCTCGGCACAGGGGATATGACGTGGTTCCTCCTTGTTTGTTGATGTACCAGACTACTGACATATTGTCTGACTGAATCGCAAAAGTTCCAGAGGGGAGGAGCGGGTGGAGTGCTTGCAACGCTAATAGCACCGCTCTTAACTCCAGAACACTGATGTGCAGATCGGCCTCTAAATTCGACCACATGCCTTGGATTGTCTTTCCCTGAAAATGGCCCCCCCACCCAATCAGGGAAGCATCTGTGGTCACCGTGGCGCAGGGCTGAGGGGACTGAAAGGGACGACACCATAATTCTGCTTCTGGCCTCATCCACCAAAGAAGATCCTGCTTGCACAAATTGGTTATGAGAATCTGCAAGTCTAGAGGATGAATGTTTGCAGACCACTGTGTCAGGAGGAGCCATTGTAAGATCCTCATGTGTAACCTCGCAAGGGGAACTATAGGGATGACTGCAGCCATAGACCCCAGCGCCTGAAGGACTTCCCTTGCTGACACTCTCGTTTGACAGAGTATCACATGCACTTGCGATCTTAGTCTCTAGAGTCTGTGGGCTGGAAGAGATACCAGACAAGAACGAGTGTCAGTACTACCCCTATAAATTCCAGTTGTTGAGTGGAGTCTAGGTTGGAGTTTTTCCAGTGTATAGTTATGCCTAGTGACTCTGCTAGAGAAAGGGTGTATTGGAGAGCCATTGTCAGGAGAAGCTTGGTTGGGGTGGAGAGGAGCCAATCGTCCAAATATGGAAACACCTGGAATCCTAGAAGTCTCAGATGAGCTGTTACCACTGCTAAACATTTCGTGAACACTCTGGGAGCTGTTGAGAGACCGAATGGCAGGGCATGAAACTGATAGTGATTGGCTCCTAGCCAGAAGCGAAGGAGACTCCTGGAGCACTTGTCCATTTCGAGCACATCCAAGCATCCTCCCTCAGAAAGGGGAGGATGGATTGAATAGTAACCATATGGAATTTGGTTTGAACAACTGATTTGTTTAAGTGGCTGAGAACCAAGATGGGTCTCCAGCCCCTGGTCTTTTTTGGCACTAAAAAGAATCTTGAGTAAGAACTGGATCCGCATTGGTCTGGAGGGACTGGTTGGATGACTCTTTTTTGACATAGCTTCAATATTTCTGAAGCTGCTTCTTCCCTTTGGTAGGGTGGAACATCGGGAAGGTTTTTGGGAGGTTTGGGAGGGGAGGATAGAGGGATGTAGTAGCCTCTGGAGATTATGCTCTGCACCCATATATCATTTGTAATAAAACGCCAGGCAGCTTAGTGCAGAGAGAAATGACCCCCGACTGCTTCCAGAGGAAAGCAATCGGGCAACACTTCAGAAGCGCTAAGACAGCCCAAAAAAGGAATCTCTGGAGTCTTGATTTCATGGACCCCCCTCTGCTCCTGAATGGGCATCTTCCACCATTGTTACCCCCTCTGCCTCTGGGGGAATCCTTCCATGTGCATTTAGAAAAGGGCCCTGCGATTTTTTTATGCCAGATTTTTCCACTCCTCTGGTTCCTGGAAAAGGAACGTTGAGGTTTGGAATAACAAAGCCTAATGGCAGATAGGGTCTTTCCATCTTGTTTGCACCTGGCCAGAGTGTCTTTTACTTTGGAGCCAAACAAGTCTGATGTCTCAATACGGGCGTTTAAAAAGGAGGACTTGAAGGAGTCCATGAGGTCACATATGCGCATCCAGGTATGACACCTCATAACAATGCCTGCACCTGAAGCTCTAGATGCCCCTTCAGTTGCGTGAGACAGCAATCTCATGGATGAGTTGGATATGGATTCAAGTGTGGCACATTGAGAGGCAACCTTGTCTCGCGCCTCGTGAGAAACTTGACCTGTGAGAGTTCCAGAAAGCTCAGTGATTAGATCTCTTTGGAGCCTAGTGAAATGTGCCAGGTAATTCAGGGACCTAACAGCAAAGGTCGCTGAAGCAAAAACTCGCTTCCCCAGTCTGTCCACAGCCCGAGACTCTTTATTGGGCGGGTGAACAGTTAGACTTTTTTCCACTAGGTCCTTTTTAGTGGCCGCCGCCACAACCATCGCGTCAACTGGCAACCCCTTAGACCAGTGTGAATGCTCCTTGGGGGGGGGGGTTTATCGGGTCTCCTCTGGATGGCCTCTATGGAGTTAGGATTCCACCAGGCACGCTGCACGATCAGTTGTACCAGCTCATCTGCAGGTGAGGTCACCCAAGAAGTAGAAGGCCAGGAACGAAAAGCCTGCAGGAACATGGATTCATCCGAGGAGAGGTTGGAGGGCTTACAGCCACCCATCTGTTTTAATATTTCAAGGATGTCTCCAAATGAGATATCATCAGGGGCTGACCGTGGGGACCCCTCCCCATCATCGTAATCCGTATCCTCAGTCAGCGACTCTTCAGGCAAGTCGATGTGCTTCCTCTTGCACAACTTCTTCTGAGGAGGTTCCTCAGTGGGAGTTTCTAAGGAAGACTCAGAGGAAGGGGCATCTTGGACAGGGATATCCTGAGACTTTCACCCCGGTGTCCCGGGGAGGTGGCCCATGGTAGCTGTAGCTCAGACGGAGCATAAGGGGAGTGGAGTGCCTCCAGAGCTAAGTACTCTCTCCATCATCTGGAAAGCAGGCCCGCCTGAAGAAGAGTGGGAGCCCGGAACTGAGTAAGACAGCCTTGGAACCAGGGTCACACCCTACAACATTGGATCTGCTCCCAGAGATGGAGCCTCCAGCCAGATTGGAGCCGGCGAAATTCCTGGAGCCAAGGATGGCACCGATAAGGCACTCAGTACTATTCCTTGAACCGAGGAATCCACCTCCCAACCATGAGATGGAGGAAGGGATGGTTCTGACGGAACCATAAATCAAAGAGTCGACCTCAGGGACTCAGTGACAGGCAGTGTCAGTGTCGAGGGGGTGGGGTTTCCACCCCAGTTGTCGGAACAATGAGCTTCGGTACCAGGAGGTCCGAAGAAAGAGAATACGTGGGAGTACTGGGAAGGATAGCACCCGGTCCCAAATGGGGATGAGTCTTAGGCCCATAGGGAATCCCTCTGGCTCTCAACAGCTGATCCAACAAGCGCACCACATCGTGTTCGGATAGGCTCCTGGTGAACCTAGTGGATACTCCTGAAGGAGAATCTGGCCGGTCCAAGAAGGGGCTATAAGCATGTCCTACAAACGGGTCCAGAGAAGAAGAGTATCGGGTCCATGGTGTCTGAGAAAATGGTACCATGGTCTCTAGTTTGGAGATAGGTAGCAAGGGTGAGGATATTGTCGGTGCCAACGGGGCACTCATAATCACAGGTATCGGTTCCTGAGAAGTTGGCACCAAAAGTGGAGCTGGAGCAATTAAGGACGGTGCCATGGTTGAGACAGTCGGTGCCGGAGGTAGATTTGGCACCGAGGCACTCGTCACTAGAATGGTAGAAGTCATCCCAGTAGAAGTCGGAGCAGAAATTAAACCCATAATGATTGGAGCCAAAGAAGGGGCTCTGTGCTCCGATGAAGTCTTGTGGGCCTTATACTTAGAAGTCTTACCTCTGTCATCAAAAGGTAAGGAGGGATCAGAATGTGGCCGTTTTTTGTGTTTAACTGGAGAGGTTGAAGCCTCCGACACAGAAATAGCCTCTGTGAAAGGAATAGGTAGAAGACTTTCAAGATTAACTGATTTTTTCGTTCGTTCAGCCTCCGCTGACTAAAACTCTGACATATCTGACAGGGGGATTCCACAGATAAATGCGAAATCCCCAGAAAATAAACGCAGTCATCATGACTATCACTACTGGGGAGTTTACCATTGCAGGAGGTGCAATGTTTAAACCCCAATGTCCCTTATTTATAGGACATATTCATCCAAAACCAACACACACACATACAGAGAGAATGTAGAAAGAAAGGAAGATACCAGCGATGGTATCAAGAGATACCACAATGGTAGGAGAGGGCGTTACCAACAATGGTATAAAATTACCCAATGGGTAGATCTAAAGTGAGAAGATTAGGCTATATGGAGAGCGATAAGAATAGAAAGGGTATACTGTTCTAGCAAATTGACAAAAGTCCAATCAACACTCAAAAAATATTAAAAATATTTCACTTAGCTGGAGAGCTCGATGAAAAGCGGCTAAATGGCTACGTGGCAAATGAGATCTGGGGTAATTGGGAGAAGGGCATTGTGGGTAGCAGCTTAGCTGGAGAGTTTTTTGGTGTATGCAAGCTTGGTATTTGGCTGACATGGTTCCGAGGGCTCGGAACCGAACCCCATCAGTGATGAATGGGAAGAAAATTAACAACATTAGACATGATATTCTGTATGATTATCGTTAATTCTCCTTGTTTCTAGAGCTTCCCCCATTTCATCATCATCACTTTCCATTTTGAATTACAGGTTTCTGCTTGTGCTATGTATAGGACCCTTAACTTGCAACTCTGAAATACCCCCTTCACATAGGGTAATCTCAAACCACCTTGTTCTATTGGAAGAATCGACTTATCCCACTTGACTCTTGCCGTCTTCCTCTCCCAGATAAAATCTTTCAGCTGTTTACTAATTGCTTTCCACAACTTCTCCTCTGGTTGATAAAAATATGCCTATCCTATGTAAATGATTAAAGGGACTAAAAACATTTTAACTGCTTGCATCTTATCATATCATATCCATATAACATAGCTTCCAATTTCTCAAGTTTTTATATTATCTTTTGTTTAGTCTCTTCCCACATATCCTTAGCTACCACATCAGAATAATTTTAATCTATACTCCTAAATACTTAATTTTATTATATCCCCATAAATCTGGATATTGCCGAACCAATTCATGTGTGGATATATAATTTATCACTATTGCCTTTGTTTTAGCTTCATTAATTTTGTATCCCAAAAAGATCTGAAACTGTCTCAAAATGTTCCACAACTCTGTAATGTCCTTTTCTGATTTTATCAGATATAAAATATCATCTGCAAATACAGCCAGCTTTTCTTGACTACCATACCAATTATATCCTTGAATTTCTGAGTCCCTTAATTTCTTTGCCAGTGGTTCTAAATATAATGCAAATAACAAAAGGGAAAGAGGACACCCTGCCTGGTTTCTCTGCTTAAGCAGAGATTATCAGAGATGAACCAGCCTACTTTAATTTTTGCCTCTGATCCCTCATATATCCTCCTAATCAACATTATAAGTTTATCAGGGAATGCAAATGTTCCCATTGCCCTGCTCAAAAAGTCCCAACTTATTCTGTTACATGCTTTCTCTGCATCAAGACCCACCAACAACAGTGGCATTTTCTTTATATTCTGCTTCCCTCGGATCATCATGTTCTGTTAATGTTGTCAAATGTTTGCCTCCCCTCCACAAAACCACATTGATCCAGATCGATCAATTTTGGCATCACATTTGTCATTCTTTTAGCCATCATAGACATAGACACTTTATAATCATGGTTTAGTATTGAAATGGGTCTGTATGAAGATGAATTTGATGGTTCTTTACCCTCTAAGTATTACAGCTAGCACAGATTTCTTCCAGGATGTTAGCACTTCTCCGCTTAAAATAAACTTCTACAGGAATACCATCTATTCCTAGGGACTTTCCTGTAGATTGGTTATACATCACCATTTGTATCTCATCTCCTCCTATCCTGTTAGTAATTCAGCCTCATCTAGCTCTACCTTTGGCATATTTAATTATTCCATAAATATTTCCATTTGTACCATTTCTTGATTTCCATATTTCTGTTTTATACAAACTTTCAATGAATTTATGAAATATTTCTAATACTTTTACAAAATGTCTTATCTTGCTTGTTATAGGCCCCCTAAGCTTTGCAACAGCCTTTTCTATTTTCTGTTGCCCGAGTCCTTGTACTAAAAGTTTTTGTGCTCTAGAGTTATCATTAAAAAACAGTTGCTTAACAGCAATCTTTCTAAATGCATGCAAATTATTGAGGTAATCCCTTATTTTCTGCTTAGCATTCTGCAGTTGCTCCTTTTCTTTTTCAGTGAAATTCCCCCTATTGTGCAATATGTTAACATTTGTCCGGCCCTTTAAATAATTCTTGCTATGTCTTACCCATATCTCCCTTTCTTTTATTTCCACCTCATTTTTAAACTTTCCTTTAATTTTATCCCACTCCCTAGCTACATTTTCAGAAGAAATTTATATCTTCTCTAGCACCTCCTGAATAATTTCCAATACTTATTCCTTAAATTCCTCTCTTTTCAACAGATAGGTGGTAAAGTGCTACAGTCTCATTTTTATTTCATTACCCTGTGTTTTTATTCTAGTTATTATTAGCGCATGATCCTAAATAATGATTGGGTATGTATAAAGACCTTCAATTAAATGCACATGTTCCTGTGAAATGTAAACTCAGTTTTTGTATCTTGGGGAATAATACATAAATTCACTCCAAATTCCTAGTACTGAGTTTGCATCTTCCATGCCAAATATTTTCATAAATTTATTCAAATACCTACCCTTCTTTGTCATATTTTCCTTTCTGGGCCCCACCTAACATATCTCCACTGTTGCAAATCAAATTCCAGTCAACACCTATAAGTAATATTCCTTGCTGAAAGCTGATTATTTCTCCCCAAATCTTCTTAAGCTCCATTGTGCCAGTTTTAGGTGGAATGTAAATACATGCTAGTGTAATACTCATCCCTTGCCAGTAGCCCCTTAGTACTACAAATCTACCATTATTATCTTTTTTATCTTCTATCACTATTGGAGTTCCTCCTGCAATTAATACAAGTACTCTTCTTTTCCTTTGCCCCAGCTATTCTACTGAATAACCATCCTGAAAACCTTTCTTTATCAAATTAACATGTTCAGTTCTTTCAAAGTATGTTTCCAGCTTAGCTATTTGCACTCTACAAATTTAATATAATTCACTACTCTTTGTATATATCTGTGAGACCATTGACATTTAAAGACATAGCAGAAAGCATCTTTGCATTAAAAAGTTATTATTCCCACCTTTTATGTATAACAGCTTTTTTGTTAAATGTCTAGTTCTAGTTTTTGTATTACATGCATACACTGTTTGGCAGGTTGATCTTTTATACAGCTGTTTGCTGTCATATCCATTTGAACCTGTTTCACTTTACAAAACTTTTTGTTTTATTGAAAGCCCTTAAACAACAAAAACCCCCACCCAATACCCCTGAAAACCTTAATAACTTAATAACACACACAACTATATACACCTTCAAATATTGAAGTTACCCTCCTAATATGAACACATTTTCCAAAATGACAGTCACAATCACAGACTTGAGTTAACCTAAAAGAAAAGTTCTCCATGCTAAGACGCATGGTGCAGCCTGTGCTTCAACTAAGTGGTGGCTGGATGTGCCTTATCTTTATAGTTCTCCCAACTGAGTAAACACTTGAATGCTTTCACAGAACATGGTCTCCTAGACATTTTCTTTTTTCCGATCGTCTGCTGGAGACATGAGAACCAGATACAAAACTGCCATTCAACATACTTTATTTGCTAGAAAAAATCCTTACAGCATTCAATATTCTTTTCATATGCTTGCTTTCTCTTAAAACGTGTTACTATATCAAGCTAAGGACCATATTCCAGTCATTCCCCAATGCAAGAATGAGAAAAAAGAACACTAATTTTTCTTTTGTCATGCATCTTTTACCAAACTTTTTTTTTTACCTTGCAATGGCTACATTTCTTAAAACTGAACAAGGAGAAAGAGAAGGGAGAAAAAAAAAAAAAAAAACAACAAGAGCACCTGTTTACATTAGTATCCCTGTTACATTTAAAAACAACCGAGAAAATTTTATTTTACAGCATGCAAAGAAAATCATGCAAAATTTTTACTTGCACTTTACTTTTTCCTTCCTCTTCCAATCTCCTAAGTATTTGTCTGAACATTAATGACATGAAGTACGGCATATGCTTTAGAGTCCCCCACAAGTTACCAAAGTCCAAGAGAGTCCAATATTTCCAGATTTTCTTGTTCTGTCATGTATCACAAATATAATTAATGCTTTGTAATCCCATACTTTTTAATTTTCAAGTTACTAGTTTTATTCATGTTCATCATCTCCATCTCCCATATCCTGTCTTTGCTTCATTTCCAGTGTACTCTTGATTCTTCTAGTTGACTCGTGTTTTTTTTCCTTCTCTCAAGCATTTTCAGTTGAAACATTGGAAAAGGTTTCCCTGGCATAGTCTCTCTGTGGTCTTTATTACCAGAAGAACAAGAAGCAAACTCTCCTTCTGTTTCACAGCTCACTTTTTGTTGGACAAACTTTTGTATTTCCTCCTTTGCATGCAAAATATTTTGAAGATAGCTGGGTAGAGGAGTTTGAATCTCATGCCTGCTTATTGATATTCTCTGAATAGTAGAATACATTTACTCCTCTTCTGCCTAGTGTACAATGAATAATCATTCTCCACAAAGTCTGCTGTCTCCCACTTAGTACTTTGTCTTTCTGTCACAGTTTTGCCAGAATCAACTCCTTCTGCTGGTAGGATTGTATCTTTACTATTAAAGGTCTAGGTTGCTTTCTCATAGCTAGGTTTGGAGCACACACACGATGTGCCCTTTCATTTAACAACTCATGCTGTGAAATACCAGTCTAGTTGCTTACGTGTGCTTTCATAAAATGCATACAGTCCGTTTCTTCCAGCTTCTCTGGTACAGCTGAAAATCTCAGGTTTTCCCTATGAGCTCTGTCCTCTAATTCTATTATTTTTTAAACATCTCTTCTTGAGCAGTCTTATATTCAGCCAGCATTTTCTTCATTTCAACCTCTGATTTTTGCAGTTTTATCACCTCATCTGAATATCTGTTTATGGCTTCTTCCATTTTTTTCTAGCTTTTTGTTATTTGATTTGATATAGTGGTTTCTTCCATTTTTTTTACGTTTTTGTTATTTGATTTGATATACTCTAACAGTGTTTTGTTTATTTTAATCAAGTATGCACACAGTTGTCTTATACTTCCCTCTAGGTTACTGTAAGTGATGTCTGGAGCTTGCCCTGCTAGTTCCTGAACAGCTGCAGTACTTTTCCCAGTCAGTGTTTTTTCCTCATTTTTGTAGCAGATTTTTCTTCAAGTCCTCTGTATTTCTTTTTTCCAGGCATCCAGGCAGTGTACTTACTAGCACGTTACTGAAATTTATCAAGAAATATCAATCCACTGGCTTTCTCTGCTAAGTTTCTGTTTTCACACTTGGTCAGCTAGAATTAAGCTGTTACTCAATTTGTATCCATGTTGGAACTAGAAAATGTTTGACTTGTTGAAATTCAGAAGGAAGTCTAGCTTTTAAAAAAGGAGGGATTGTGAATTGTAAGTCCTGAAGAATTTTGTGAAGGAAAGTGGCTTGAATCAGAAAATTTTCTAAGTAAGGATAAATGTGGATACGTTGGAGCCTATAGAATGCTACAGTTGGGGTGTGCACTTTGTGAGCACTCTTGGATCAGTGGGTAGCATAAATAGCAAAGCAGTAAACTGAAAGTGCAACCCTTAGGCACAGCATCATAAGAATCGTCTGTAAAGTGGCTGGATTGGAATGTGAAGGTAAGCATCCTTGAGGTCCACGGTAGTCATAAAAGCTTTTAAAAATCAAAGGAAAAGACTTTGGAGAGTCAACATCTTGAATTCTGGAATATTCAAAAAGGTGCTAAGGACAGAAAGATTCAGGATAGGTCTACGTGTACCTTCTTTTCTTGGGACTAGGAAAATGTGGAGAAGAAACCCATTCCTTTTTTGATTTGGAGGAACAGGATCCACTGCACCCTGCTGCAAAACTTCTGATAAGATTGGATGATCTAAATGTTGTTGGTTCTGAGTAATTCGTGTAATTCTATCTTAAAAAGAAAGAGATTGCCACTGAAGAGTGGATCCTTTTTGAATGATCCTCAAAACATAAGTATCTGTTGGAATCGTTTTCCAAAGGGTAAGACTTACTGAAAGTTTGTTTAGAAGATCAGAGGATTTGACAGGGTGTAGTCAAAAGCTGGAAGGTTTATCCAAAAATGGGTATTTTTCTCCCTTGTAATCAGATTTACGATTTTCCAGACATTTCTTTTTGGATTTTTACTTTTTTGTTCAGTGGACATCTTGTGGTAGAAACAGCCTCGTCAGGGTGTGGGGGTTGGTGAGGTGGAGGGGTAATTTATTTGATATTTTGGAACAAGGGAAAGAAAAGCTGTTTAAACCCCTGAATAATACTACCCCTTTCTTCCAACTGTATTTGAAAATCTCTGGAAATGGGGGCCAGAAAAGTCCTTATCTAAAGTAACATTTAAAAGCTTTGCTTTTACATCTTCTCATACAGACTAGAGCCCTAGCCAAGAGTACCTTCTCAGCACAGAACCAGTGGCAACAGCCCTGGAAGAAGCATCCACCACATCATATGCATACTTAATAGAATGACATGGAAATTGAGAGAAAGAAAAAACATATTTTGCATTGTAGTTTTTGATTGTCTGGGAAAAACATACTTTGCATTGTAGTTTTTGAGTTAGTGTCTGGGATATTAGGCAAAAGTGTATTCATGTTGTCAAAAACAGATAAAAGGTGCCTTAATATGTGCATCTGATATTTAACAGCAGAAAAGGCTAAATTAGCCGATCTATATACTTTATCCCCATACATTTTTATAGCCCCACCATCCTTGGCATTTGGGAGGACACTGAAAGACTAGAAGAGCTTAGAATGTTTTTCAGAATCAGTGGAGACGACTACAGTGTCAGAAATGGGATTTTTGTACAGGTACTTCTGCATGCTAGTGACTTAGTAATACTTTTCAGGCCTTTTTGGCATAGGTGGTTGTGACTCAAAAGAGAGAAGCTGAAAGGAAAGTGACTTCTAAAGCTTCAAGAATAGAGGGGCAAGAGAAGGTTTGGAGCTTTCATATGTAAGAGATTGTAATACCTGCTATGGGATTCAGACAGCTGTCTACCTTCCAAATGTAAATGCTGTATCAACTTCTGAACTGTTTCTCCAAAGGAAAGCTCCTTCTGAGGAGAGATAGAGCAGTAAGTGTTGTCGGTTTCAGATTAATATCCTGAAGGGAAAATAGATCTGAGAAGAATAATCCAAAAGGTCAGATTCTGGTTCAGTGAAAATGTTTTCCTTAGAATATGTATCCCTTTTTTCGTTTACGTGGAGGAAGGCAGAAAGGAAGCAAAATAATGAGGAGGTTTAAGACCCATAAGGGCTTTTAAAAACTCCATAGAAAAAATCTAATTTTTGTTGTTGATCCCTGGAAACATGAGTGGCTGGAGAAGAAAGGCATTATTCTTTTTTTGGTCTTTTTTTTTTCCTTTTAGTTATTTAGGTCGCAGTGGTGCAGCGGTTATCATTGTCACCTCACAGCAAGAGGTTCTCTTGTTCGATTCTCTGCTGGAACGCCTTCTGTGTGGAGTCTACAATTCCTCCCCGTGGTCGAGTGACTTTTAAAGACATGCAGGTAGGTGCATGCAGGAATGGGTGTGCCTTCTTTGAAGGTTGGGCATCGGGCTGGCACCTCTGCACCATAAAAAAAATCCATTACCAATCATTAGCAGACCAGAGTTCCGCTGTGGTGACCCCTAACCGGGAAAAGCCGAAAGACATTAGTTAGTTTTTTTTAGTGGTTTCCTAGGAAAATAAAGAGAAAACCTGACCTTGAGTGTATCTCCATGGAAGAACTCAGATTTGAGGAATACCATTTAGTCCTCCTAAAAAAGAAGTTATGTCTTACCATAACATTCCATCTGTGTTGTAGATCTTTATTCATTCATTACTGATAGGACTTCAGTTCCATCCTTGGAACTGACACGGCCGTTTCCAAGCTCGCGTCAGCCAAAAACTCTCAGCTAAGCCCTACTCATAATACCCATCTCATAGTCTCTTCAGATCGAGTTTGCCTGCTCTCATATAATAGAGGTAATAAACAGTAGGCGGCTCTGTCTGACAAATACCTTAACCAGGATATCCTAAAGTCCACCAGGAGTCCAGGCAGGGGGAAGGAGGGTGGGAAGCAATGAATGAATAAAGATCTACAACACAGATGGAACATTATGGTAAGACATAAGTTTTTTATCTGATGTTGTAAATCTTTATTCATTCCTTACTGACAGGACCGAGTCCCCAGGTACTTGAGTCCTGGGAGGCCCTAAGGAAGGATATTCCTGAGCACCATAGAACCAAAAGATGCTTGTCCCCTGGAGGCCAAATCCAATTTGTAATGAGTGATAAAGGTATGAGGTCTTGCCCAAGTGGCTGCTGTGCAGATATCATCCATAGAGGCTCTGGAATGAAAATCCACAGAAGTAGCCATCAATCTAGTGGAATGAGCCTTTACTCTGGAAGGTAGAGACAGTTTATTCTGATGGTAGATAAAGGTAATGATGTTTCTAAGCCAGGAGGATAGAGTCACTTTGGAGACAGGTTTACCCAATCTGGGTCCCACAAAGGCCACAAACAGTTGATCCATTTTTCTGAAAGATTTAGTTCTGTCCAAGTAAAAACAAAGTTGCCTATGAACATCAAGGGTATGCAAAAGATACTCCCCTCTATTTGAATGCTGAGGACAGAAAACCGGCAGGTCAATAGATTGGTTCATTGAAAATCCAGAAATGACCTTGGGCAAGAAGGATGGGTCAGAACGAGGGAAGAAAACCGGCAGGTCAATAGATTGGTTAATTGAAAATCCAGAAATGATCTTGGGCAAGAAGGATGGGTCAGTACGTAAGGATACTCTATCCCTGTGGAAATTCAAGTAAGGTCTCTTGACACTCAAGGCCTGCAACTCAGATACTCTTCACGCTGAGGTATGGACTACTAGAAGTAGAGTCTTCCAAGACAAAAAAAGTAGGGAAGCATCCGTGTTCACCATGGCCCTGGGTTGGGGAAGGCAGAACAGTCAACACCAAAGATTTGATTCTGGCTTCATCCACCAAAGCATTTTTTTCTTGCAAAGATTTGTAAGGCGTACCAGGTGATTGAGAGAATGGGTTAAGATCGACCATTGTGATGAAAGGAGCCACTGTACTAGTCTCAGGTGCAATCTTGCCAGTGGAACTAAGGTAATGGTTGCTGCCATAGAGCCCAGAAGGTGAAGTACAAGGCATGCTGGTACAAAGGTTTGTTGGAGGGGTACTTGAACCTGGCTTTTTATTTTTCAGAGCCTGTGAGGAGGAAGGGAAGCTTGACAGGATGTTGTGCCGAAGATTGCTCCAATAAATTCCAGTGTTTTTGTTGGGGACATTTGAGATTTTTCCTTGTTGATCATAATCCCTAAATTAAGAGCAAGGCCTTGAGTGTAAGAGAAGCTGTGGATGAGAAGTAGTAATAAGTTGCCAGGCTGGTAGGTGCAGGGAAAAACGATCCCCGACTGCTTCCAGAGGAAACCAATTGGGCCATTACCCAGGAGCACTGGTAGGGTCTGCCGGAGAAGGAATCTCTAGCACCCTGGTTACGCGGACCCCCTCTGCCCCGAAAGGGGCATCTTCTGGATGAGTTATCCCCTCTGCCCTGGGGGGATTGTTCACCAAGAGTGTCACGGAAATACCCTTGGGACTTTTTTTTTTTTTTTTTGAACCACAATTTGCCTCCCCTCTGGTTCCTGGAATAGGATCTCTGGGGGGTGGAAAAATGTATGAACACAGCAGACAAGGTCTTTCTGTCTTTCTCACGTCGTGATAGTGAGTCTCGTACCTTGGGGAAAAAAAGAGTGAAGAGTCGTCGACAAGCACGTTGACGAATGAAGATTTAAAGGGGTCTGCGAAATCACATAAGCGCATCCAAGCATGCCGTCTCATGATGATGCCTGATGCGGCTGCTCGAGCTACCCCCTTGGTAATGTGAGATATCAATCACATCGAGGAATTTGAGATAGATTCCAGGGTAGCTAGCTGCGAGCCGACAATGTCATGCACCTCATCAGGCAGTAGCCCCGCCAAAGAGGTAAACATTTCAGAAATTATGTTTCTTTGGACGCGAGTGAAGTGTGCCCGATAGGTTCAGCAATCAAACGGCAAAGGTCGCTGAAGCATAGGTCTGCTTCCCCAATCTGTCCATAGCCTGAGGCACCCTGTTCGGGGGATGAACAGAGGAACTATCTTCTGCCAGTTCCCTCTTGGTGGCTGCCGCCACTATCATAGAATCAACTACCAACTGCTTGGACAAATTGGGCTGGTCTTCGGGGGTGGATACAATTTTGTTTGGCCTCCGGGGGACAGGTTCTACATTGTCCGGGGCCTTCCAGGCTGCATGATCAGCTTTACCAGCTCATCTTAAATGTGGGGTCACCCAGGAAGTAGATGGCAGGGCACGGAAGGCTTGCAAGAACACTGATTCCTCTGAAGAAGGGTTAGAGGGCTTCCAGTCTCCCCTCTACTTGAGGATTTCGAGAATGTCTCCAAATGAGACATCTGGAGAAGACCGTGGGGACCCTTCTTCCTCATCGCAATCGGTGTCCTCAGCGATAGATTCCTCAGGGGAATCAAGGAGCTTCCTCTTGCACAGTTTTTTCCAGGGTGGCTCCCTAGTGGGATCTTCTGAGGAGGACTCGGGAGAAAGAGTTCCTTTCAAGGGAATGTCTTGCAGTTCCCGTGACCAGGGTACTAGAGTAGGGGGTTGGGACAGCTGCATGCTAGAAGGGGGTTCTGGTGGTGATGTCAATGGTGCTGACTGCGAGCCTGTTGAGGCAAGGACCCTCTCCAACACCTGGAAAGCAGGCCTGGCTGAGGAGGGGTGGGTGCCCAAAACCAAGAAGGACAACCTTGGAACCGGGGTCACACCCTGCCCTGAAGAGCCCATCTCCAGGTGAGGAGCTCCGAGAAGACTGGTAGCTGTCGGTGGGGCCATGGACACAGACGGTGCCAGCAAAAAAATAGGAGCCGAACTAGGAAACACAGTGCCGACAGCCCAAACACTGCTCCGAAAGTGCACTGGTTCCAAAGGAGCCAATGTGCCAAGGGTAATCAGTGCAGACAGGGGAAACTCGGCAGTCAGAGCTGACACACTGTGCACTGGGGTGGTCATCGGTACTGAAGTCTTTGGAACCTGGCAAGAGGCCGGAGGAGGATATACTGGTGAGTATGCTGTGAAGGGTTCAGTTCCAAAGGGGACGGAAGTTCTAGCAGGGGTGGGCAATCCTCTAGCTGCCAGAAGCTCGTCCACAACCCACACTACATCATGTCCTGAAAGGCTCCTAGTGGATCTATAGGAGGCTGGTCTTTCCAGAAAAGGGCTAAATTGGTGCCCCGAAAAAGAGTCGTAAATTAGAGAATATCTGGTTCTGGGAAGGCGTTCAACCTTTGGAACTGATGGGGTCATTGTCTGTGCAGCCGTATAAGCTATCGGCACCGTGGCCGGGGATGGTGCCGAAGTGAGTATGGCAGTCAAAGCCAGTGTCAGAACCAAGGACAGCAACAAAGACGATGGTGCTGAAGCTGGAACTGTAATGGAAATCAAAATCAGAGGCAGCACCGAAGGAGAAGGCATAGATCCTGGTGCCGAGTTGTCTGCGCCAAAGGCGCTGGAGAAGCTCGGTGTCGGTTCTGGAATGGACGGAGATGTAGAACCAAGTGACTCTGTTTCGCTTTGTATTTTTTAGTCTTAGGAGGTGGTGAGACCTCTGTCCCTGAAAGAGCCTCCGAAAAAGGCATTTTCATTAAACCTTTCAAAATCAATTTATTTTTGTGCTCAGCTAGAGTGTGATTACTGAAACTAGAGCAGATATCACACAATGCATTTATATGGTCAACCCCCAAACAATAAATGCACCGAGTGTGACCGTCTGAGTTGGGCATCTTACACCCACACTTATCGCACTGCTTAAACCCCAACTTAGCTTTCTCTGACATAGTGGCAATAATCTACGCTGACAAAAACAGTCAAAACAAGGAAAGAACAAGAGCAGAGTGAAGAGAAAAGTTTTTTTTTTTTAAATAAAGTTTTGAGAGAAATTACACAACTTTACACAAATTCTACACTTAGCTTTGAGAGAGAAGGCTTGGCATGTCTGACAAGGAATGCGGCAAACAAGATCTAAAGAGACTATGAGAGGGGCATTATGGGTAGGTCTTAGCTGAGAGTTTTTGGCTGGCGCGAGCTTGGAAACGGCCGTGTCAGTTCGAAGGATGGAACCAAAGTCCTATCAGTAAGGAATGAATAAAGATTTACAACATCAGATTCCTGTCTTCTCCCTTCAGTGTCTTAGTGGCCATCTGACTGGTTGGAAACAACATCTCTATCATCCTCTAGCAGGGTCACAAGAAAAGGAACAGGCCAGAGGTCAAATGATCCACAAGCTTCTCAACAGCCTTAACGACTCTGACATGGAGAAGAAAGCCAGAGTAGCAAATCTTCCTTCTGCTTTGTAGCATTCTTTTTTGGTTGTGAGGGGATATCAGAGATGGGGACTTCAAAGGAAGTATTAGCTCATGCTAGCACCTTTAGATGTTTTTTGTCTAAGTAAATATTCAGAGAAGAAAGCCTGACCAACAGAGCAGTCCATGACATTACACTTTGGCCCTTAGCAGAAAAGACTCTGAAAATGTCTGTCCTTGTATGGAATCTACCTACTACAGAAGCATTTCTCTCTCTTTGATGACAAACAAAATTCCGATATAAAAATATTGAAAAAACAGGAAGGATCCCCAATGGGTACTTAGCTTTCCCTTGCAGTGGTAAACTGTATCCTTTTGAAAAGCTGACAGACCAAATTACAGATGACTTCTTGCTTCCTGGACTGTTGGGAAGAAAGTTCTAAAGATTTTTATGTCCTTATGTCCCTTATGTACCAGCAACTAGACCTTCATCCTAGCTCTGAGATCAGATGTACAGCACATGAGGAAAGACAGCCTAATCGCTGGCATACTGGTCAAATGTACAGTATCCTTGGCCGAATACATCCAATCCATCAGCATCCAACAATGATCTAATATTTATTTAGTTTACCACGAATCTTGCTACATTAAAAAAAATATTAAAACACTGCAAAGTATTGTTCCCTTAAAATTCAGAACTTTAGAAATATATTACTTGGATAACTGTAAATACAGTAATCCAAATTAAAACCAGTAGGTATATAATTTTATTACTGAATTGCTAAGGCAACACAGTTTGTTGTATTACTTTCTGTTGATTAGCTTTTCACATAGTTAAGTGATTCTCTCCTTGAAAACATGTCACTTCATTATGTCTATTGCTTAAGTTCCCCTAAATTTAGAAGGATAGCACTGAGCAGATTGCTGGTTGCTGGCTCTGCTGATTTAGTGACAAATGAACATGAAGTATTCAGTCTGCATCTTGTCACTGGCTGGGATATATAGTACATGATCTCTGGTCAAGAGCTGACCTCACTGACTTAAAGCTGATAGGTCTGTGAATTATGGGAAGTATTTAAGCATTTGTAAAACAACAGTTTAGATTTCTAGAGAGACTGGAGCCAAAAAAGCTGACCGCACACATTTTTGGTGCATGCAGTAAACAGGAAATTGTTGATGAAATGTCTACAGTATATTGCTGACAGGCTGCGCATGTTAAGCTCTTCTACTTTTATGCATGGCATTGCAATTAATAGCTGAAGTCCATTAAATGCCATTGCAGTGTCTTTTCACAGTTATTCCAGTATATTCCATAATCAGTGTTCTGTAGAAAGGTGGGCGCAGTTCATTATTGTAGAAAATAACATGCTTAACAGAAAAAAGGTAGTTTAGCCTCTTGCAGGACACTGATTTTTCATGTAAAGAGGCAGCAAAAGATAATGCATGTTTTGCAAAGCTGTCTCACTGAAAAGGATTATGACTATATTGCTTATCAGAGTTGGCTTATTTAATATTTACTGAAGGTTACAATGAATGCCCAAGTCTGGGAAATGCTTTAATATGCTGGACTTTACAAAAAATGTCATTAAGAAAGTAACTTTGAAATTGCTACTTTCAAGAAAAAATATAAATACTATTGCCACTGTACTCTAAGAATATTTGCCTTTTTATAATTATTTATAGGCAGATGCAATCCTTAGCTTTCTTTACCTTTTATTCTACATAACAGTACTGCACATTTCTATTCTGAATATCAAATATAGCAGAAAAAGCAGTTATGTACTCACCATAACATTCTATCTGAGTAGTTCTACTTCATTTGTCTTCAACCTGTGGGTCTTCGGATCGACATTGGATCTGACACGGCTGCATTTTCCAGCTATGGCTCCGAGCTCCATGCTCCTCCTCTTACCCATAATGCCCCCCTGTCTCCCTTCTCCCTTCAGATCGAGTTTGTTGCCGAACAGGTTTCAGACACCCGACCCAAAGACACCTTATCATCAAACACCAAACGTCACAAAAGTACTCTAGCCTTGACAGAACCAAAGATCCTTACAATAACTGTCCGGTACAAGGGACATGTCATATCCCAAAGGATAAGGTTAGGGGGGAAGGAGGGGGGGATGGTTGAAGACAAATGAAGTAGAACTACTCAGATGGAACTTTATGGTGAGTACATAACTTCTTTATCTGAAGTAGTTTACTTCATTTGCTCTTCAACCTGTGGGACAGAGTCCCCAGCTACCTAACTCTTGGGAGGCCCTCATGGAAGGATATTCAGGAGCACTGCAAAGCCAAAAGATTCTCTACTCTTAGAGACCAAATCCAATTTATAATGAGAAATAAAGGTGTGAGATGAGGCCCAAGTAGCAGCTGAACAAATATCATCCAAAAATGACCAAAAGGCTGCTGATGTAGCCATAGATTGGGTCGAATGAGCCTTCACTTTTCCTGATAGAGACAAACCTCTATATGAATAAGCCCGGCCAATGCATTGTGAAATCCAGCAAGTAATTGTCACTTTTGAAACAGGTTTACCAAAAAAGGGCTTGGCATAGGACACAAAAAGTTAACCAGACTTGCGGAAAGGTTTAGTCCTGTGAAGATAAAACCTCAACTGCCTATGTACGTCCAGTAAATGTAATTTTTATTCCCCTTTGTTCTGGCAGTTAGGTAAAAATACTGGCAAATTGATGGTCTGCTTAATATTGGCTTCCGAAGCTACCTTGGGAAGGAAGGACAGGTTAGTACATAGCGACACTCCATCTTTATGAAAGATCATATAAGGGACTTTAATAGAAAGAGCTTGAAGCTCCGACACCTTTCTAGCAGACGTGATGGCAACCAAGAAGGCAGTTCTCCAGGTCAAAAATTGTAGATCCAAAGATGCTGCAGGCTAAAAGGGAGGAGAAACCAATGCCTGCAACAGCAAGGTGAGGTCCCAAGGTGGAATCAGGTCCTTAACCGGGGGTCTGAGAAGAAAGTCTACTTTGAGAAAGGTTTTACAAAGTTTAGAGGAAGCCAATGAAGACATGTTTACCCAAACATAAAAATTAGAGATGGCTGCTAGTTTGGACTTTCACCGTAGAGGAACTAGTGCCCTGATGAAAAATGCTAGCTAGAAAATCTAAAACTGCAGAAAGCGGAGCAGTGAAAGGATCAAATACCTCTGATTGGCCCATACAGAAAAACATTTCCATTTAATACAGTAGACTTTTCTGGTGGACGATTTATGATCCACCACCAGAATGGATTAACAGGAGATGACAAACCGGGAGTCCTAATAATCATGGGAACCAGAGCAGCCAAGCAGTGAGCTTCAGACTGTTCAGATCTGGATGAGGGATCCCCTAGGGATGTGAGAGCAGATCCGGAACCGGATCCAAGGTCCATGGTGGAACAACTAGATGAGACCTGAGTAAGTGAAACCAAACCTGCTGAGGCCAGAATGGGGCGATGAGGATCAAAGTGCTCCCCAGCCTTTAGGCTTTCTGTAGAAACTTCGACATAAGGGGAAGAGGAGGATATGCATAAAGAAGCCTGGGAGGCCAAGTATGAATTAGAGCGTCTCTGGGGGCTTCCACCAGCGGGGGGGTTCAGAGCGAAAAACTCGCTGCATTTCACGGTGGAAGGAGATGCAAAGAGATTCCAGCAAGGACGACCCCACTCTAGGAAGATCTGTTCAGCTACTGAAGGATTCAGAGACCACTTGTAAGGCATCAGGATCGATCTGATGAGCCTGTCCACTAGAATGTTGGACTGTCCCAGGATGTGCATTGCCACCAGAAAGTGGCCGGTGGAGGTCGCCAATTCCCACACTCTCATGGCATTTTGACATAAGGGATAAGATCTGGTTCCCCCTTGTTTGTTGATATACCAGACCACTAACATATTGTCTGTCTGAAGTGCAATCGTTCCCAGAGGAAGATGAGCATGGAGGGCCTGAAACGCAAGAAGAACTGCTCTCATCTCTAGAACACTGATGTGCAAATAGGTCTCTGAAGGGGACCATGTACCTTGGACTTTCCTTCCTGAGCAGTGCCCCCCCACCCTAGTAGGGAGGCATCCGTGGTCACCGTGGTCTTGGGGAAAGGAGGTTGAAAAGGACATCCCTTGAGGAGATCCAGGTGGTGAATCCACCATCAAAGGGAGTCTTCAAAGCTTTTGAAATTCTCACTGGAAAAGACAATGAAAGGTCTAACAGTGACCACTGAACCGCCAGTGTCCACTGCAGTACCCTCATATGAAGGCGCGACATTGGAAAAAGGTTAGAAGAGAAGTTATAGATAGAAAAGCCAAAAAAAAAAAGGAACCAACTACTGTTCAAAAAACACTGCTAAACGCTAAGGAGCTCAGACCACGCTGCTTCCTCTCAGGCAGCAAACGAGATCTGAAGGGAGAAGGGAGACGAGGGGATATTATGGGTAAAGGGAGGAGCATGGAGCGGGGAGCCATAGCTGGAAAATGCAGCCGTGTTGGATCCGATGTGGATCAGAAGACCCACAGGTTGAAGAGCAAATGAAGTAAACTACTTCAGATTAATATGTTATTCCATTTACCAGCTAGAATTAAAGAAAATTAAAAATCACATAATTGACATTAACTATAGTATTACAAGAATACATGCATTTTACATAAACAGTAAAAGGAAATGATATTCTCATTGACATATTGTTAGTATGGCTGTGCACCACCATTCAAAAAGAATAACCATTTGAACTATAGAAAATACTGGCACACAAAGACCGAACAACTGTTCTACCATGCTTTCCCAGCAAACCACATTAACCCATTCTGTTAACCAAAACTCATCTGCTGAATTTTCCTTATTTTGTACAATTCAAACAGGTATTACATTTTATATAATTAAAGCATAGAGATGTGAGTTCATTAATTTTTTAGTAAGCATGCACACTATTATTAAGTACCTGTAAGTATAGATATGTCTCAATGAATGAATCAGATTTATACTTACATTCTTTTTATTATATTATTTCATCAAGTTGATCTTTAATGAAAAGTAACACTCATTTTACAAGACTCTTACTAAATGAGTAGTATGTGAAATTTGTATTTAACTTGATATAATAATATAACAATGGAATTTGCACACTGTCACTTGTCACTCTCTAACATGGATGACAAGCAGGCGGGGTATTTCATTTAGCTGCTTTAATAGATAAAAACACATCAGGATGGATAGCAGCATCATAAAATACAAACAAACTGGTTAACAGACAGACCTTACACACATACATGCTTACATCTCAATGGCTTACTATAAAATAGCAGTCTAGCTTGCATATGGTCAGTATTTATACACTTGTGCAAGCCCTTGGATAGCTTCTTAAAGTATATGCACACACATTGATCTACACACAGTAAACTAGAACCTAGACTGGATAAGGATATTTGCTTTATTCTCCCTGGTTGAAATGAACCATAGGATTCATGTGTCTATCCCACCTTTTTGTAGACCATGCATATTTGTCCTGAGATCTTTTGCCAGGTACAATGTCAAGGATTTTTAAACCATGACATTTTCCAGCATTATACAGCATTACCTACAGTTCAAGAGAAGGAATCTGAGAAAGTGAATTCTGTTGACCCTATCGCAGATCTGTACAAGTGGAACGTGTTGAAGTGGTTCTTGGTTGTCAGTTTGATACTGGATTACTGTCATTTAGCACGGTGGTCCAAGAAGGAAAAGGCAATCATGCAGATATTGTCTAACCTCCAAGTCTCTAGCAGAAGCAATGTGATGAAGATCATAGGAAGTTACTAGGCTAATGGCCCTAGGGCCCTTACAAGCCTAGCCAAGTTCTACCCTTATTTCCATGATCAGCACCGAATGCCTGTGTCCAAGCACGACAAAGGTGGAATCCCCAGGGTGAATTTACAGCTACCATCCAATTATCCAGACTGCATTTGAAGAGGGCCAATGAGGTATTCCGTCTGGTATGAAGTGGAAGTCTGTTCCAAAAGTTGTGGTAACCTCTGGGAGAGTATATGGACTTTATCATTTGGCTGTAGAGCAGAGTAGAGCAAAACAGATCCCAGAATGCAACATTGCTGCTGTCACAAAACATTTTACACTATGGTTTTATTCTGCAGACACTACATGTTGCATTCTCTAGTGAAACAGATCAAGGAACTGTCCTGTTTGCTACAGATACAGATTCTTTATCTTACAGATCTTGAAACCACATGGTTGATGCGTATTGTTTCTTACAGAATACTTATATTATTTAACATTTAGAAGAAAATAATGGGCAGGTTACTGTTGCTGGGGTGTGGAAATTTTTTCAGGGAATTACTCGCTTTTTTACCTAAAACAGTTGCCTGCTTACTGTGATCCTTTTCATGGAAAAGATTTAGCTCTGCCAATCAAGAAAACGAACATGGGTGAGTCAGATGGTATACATAGGTGACTGAGGTGTGTTAGCATCTCTTTCCTCATTGTCACAGCTTCTGCTGAAGGTTATGAATTTTTCTTGAAGGGAAAGTCATCCCCCATTCATACAGGCTTGCATATACTTCTGTGATCCTTAAAGTATGGTAGGACTAATCATTAATGGATAATTGTAGGTTTATCTTAATTCTTGATATCAGCCACAAATTATAGTGGTCTTTGGACAGGCTGTCTGACCTGCCTTATCAGGTCTTTGATCCATTGAGATCAATCATCACACCTGGCTGACATACCAGTAAAAGTCAGGAGTGCATCAAGGGCAGTCTAGATGAAGGCACTAGAGCCTCATGGACCTTGGTTTTAAACAGACAGCATGAACAAGACATCTGATAGGATTTCCGGGGGCTTCTTGCTCAACTGACCCTCTCGGTAGGTTTGATCTCACAGAGATAATGGTTAATTCACTTAAGTTAGGTTATGTGAGGGTTGGTTTCTTATATTATGCTGGGCTTATGCATCTCTCCAAAATATAGTCGTTCTGTGGAACATGACAATTCACTATTGTCACTACACTATTGTTTATACTGGCTGTGAGCCTTTTGCTATACTGTTCAAGGCCTGCCTATCATCCTGTAGTTAGATGTTGCCCACATTATTGTTAATTTTCCCTCCAATAATGCTTTATTTTATTTTTTATATTTATATTTTGATTATCATTGTCTAGTAATTTCAAAATAATAAGAAGTGATGCTGGGAATTATGCATGTTTTGGAGGATTTTGATTCTAACTATAAATATACCCAACAAAAATGCAGGCATTATTATGTTTGGGATTCTTCCTATTAGAGTCAATTAGGCACCAATATGGGTTTTAATGAGTAAGAATAAAACTATTTTTGGTCTAGACTGCATTGAAGAGGCATCCTAACTAAATCAATCTGACATTTAGCAATGACTAGGTTTATGGTTGCCTTCTAATCAGAAGCTGGACTTATTAAGTTTGTTTTACTGGCAAAGATGCTATTTTCAATGGTGATATCAATAGTTTTCATACTTGGGTGGTGGTCAGAAAGCAGATGTACATTTGTAGATATTTCCATTTCCTCCTGACGCATAAGATTCTGGTGGAAGTAATATAGCTTTATAAATGGATTAGACAAATCCATTTTCTTTTTATTTCTCAAAATATTTTTGATGACTCCCCCTTATAGGCTCATAGGTTTATACTAGGCTAATGACCACCCGGACCTTTACAAGCCTAGCCATGTAACCCAACCCAGTTTTTTCCCAAAGTTCCTTGGATGCCTATATGGTGAGGTATGTTAGTAAAGAGGTAGCTAAGAGTTATGTGCGTGTATGCAATGAGAGGGAGGTATTTTAGTTGGAGATTAATTTACTTACTGTCGACCTCCGCTCATCAGAGACACAGGGGCGAGACCAGGGGTAGGGTGAATTTGTGATTTCCCATCTAGTCATCAGGGTTTCTTTTGAACTGAGTCAGAGTTGAACTCTGCTTCACGTAGATGAGGTGCTTATTCCATAGTGAGGGGATCCTTTGAGACACATATCATTGCCCTCCAGCACGTTCTGTTCATGTCACAGGCAAAGTTCAGGTCCTTGGATCTAATGTTTCTGGAGTGTGGCAACTCTCTCCCATGTTGTTGAGTACTAGGTCCAATATGTTTGATCCTCTGGTTGGAGAGTGCACTATCTGGACCAGGGTGTTTGTGTTAATAATGTCCAGGAAACATTGTGTCTCTGACTTAGAGGCAGTGTATGTTTCCCAGTCTAGAGAAGGGTAGTTAAAATCCCCCATAAATATACTATTTAGTTGGATGATGCATTTACTACTAATATAGACTGAGCCACCTCCACCTCTAGCCCCTGTTTGTTGCTGTTGGTCTAAATGTGTGGACGACACTATAGCCTTCCACTGCCAAAGTACTTTCTGAGGTTTTAAACCAAGTCTTGGTAACAGCACATATGTCTGCATTCAACAGGGTGAGGAAAAGTTGTAAGGTGTAGAGTTTCTTCTTTAGGCTGCTAGCATCGAGCAGTAATATCGTAAGGTTGCTTTGTTGGAAGTTTTGTCATTTTGACATTGCCTAATAAAGGCTCTAAGGGGATGGATCAGGCTTTAGTCAATATCCAAAGGTCCATGGGGAACAGGTGCAGACTATCCTTGGCAAAGTAAAGTGGTTTGTTAGCCACGTCCTCCCATACTGACAGATATTGGATTTCCTTGGAGTGACACCAGAAACTAAACTACTTAAAATAATTAGTTTTCTGTTCATACTGTGGCGCCATCCTTTGTGAAGGTAGAATGCTGCTCAATGCACATTGAGCATGCTTATGTGATATCTCTGTAGCTCCTGCCTTGGTACATTGCATTCTGAAAGTCACAGGAGTCAAAATTTACTAACAAGTCTTCTAAACAATTAGGTAGTGCATAAATGTTTCTCTAGTGACTATGTGTGTATTTCAGATGTTAAATATTCCATGGAAGGAAATCAGTGGTACATTTCAGAAGTGTGAACTTTTCAAAAGTATTATTTATGAAGAAGGAAGACTATTTGAAGTATTTCCTCTGAAAGACCAACGTTTTCAATATTAAGTCTATCTGTTCAGGGAACCTAATAACTACATGGTATCACCTTATTTGAAGCTGAAAGGATGATGCCTCATACAGATGGCCTTAATCTCTGTGTGCTGGTGAGGTTTTCCCAGTTCAAAAAGCACATAAGTTGTTTAACTTGCACAGATTTTATTGGTTGCTTTATCAGAGGTTTGTGGATTACTTTCATGGATGCTGGCAAACTCCAACCAAAGGCCTCATTTTGCAGTACCATGGCCATGCTGGTAGGTACGTGCTGAAGATGGTATTTGAGGACCTGCTAGCTCTTCATATTGGCTGTCTTCCTTGTATTATATCTCATGAGATAGTGCCTGGCACCCACCCAACCCATTCCTATTGGAAACAAGTTAACAGTGTAGCTGGGGATGGATTTATTTGCAAGGTAGTTGATATAGTCCTCTTTTTTACACATTGAAGATGTTAATAATATATTTTCAGCTTCTTTCAACCAATGCTGGAGATGTCCTGACTCAAAGGCTGGTTCCTGTTTGCATGTCTTCACTGACTACCCTAAGTTGTTTGGGTTTTGGGGTAAGCCACGGGCAGCATGCAGGATTGCATGGGGTTTTAGTCTTAATTTTCTCCTTGCTGTGAAAATCCTGGGCTTCCCTTTCCTAGCAATATGTCTTTTTCTCTGAAATGTATTTTACATACTAATAATAATACCAAAATGTGTAGCAAGACCATGGAAAAAGAGAGAATCCATGGATGTGCAGATGTGAACTGTCCTCATATGAAGGTTTCGTTTTTTGGGCACAGTGGACTTCTCTTCTTAAAGGAAGATGACTAAAGCCACATCCTTTTCAATGAGGACTGGAACATACAAGGACACAACTACTGTTCTTGGTGACTGTTTTTGACTACTGATACAGTGTTTACCCCATAACGGAATTTTTTTTTATGGTGAACAGGCACAGATTAAGCATATGCTTGCCTGCTATTACAGTATACTTTCAGTACACACTGTATTTCCTGAGAGTACTGAATGGTTATTTGATAACAGATCATGCCTCCTTCTCCCAGAGCCCCCAACATTATTCCTCCCTTGTGTTGTGTTTTGTTCTAATAAAGGCATTTTCTTGGGGAGCAAAGAAAAAAAAAAGGCTAAGCTACATATTTTATTTTCTCTGTCAGGTGCATTGGTATATTCTTATGATACATGCAATACTATGGTGAGGTTAAGGCTGAAGTCTGAGGCTCAGTCTCACTAATGGTACATTGCCTGATAAAACTATATGGATTGTGCACAGCAGTCTAGCTTATCAGACAGAATAAAAACTTGTAGGTAAGTGTATTTCACGATCCTTATATAAACAGTAGTATTTCTTTCTGTAGCACAAGTGCAGGTGGTTCCTGTACCACAGGCAGAAAGACAACTTCCATATTGTACATGGACCTTGACATAAGTGATACCACACCAGGTACAGATTAGGCTCTAGCAATGGCTTGCTGTTTGAAGGTGGTACACATGTGGGCAGACTGCATTACCAATGGTAGACATATGACAATCATTTGAACTCAGCCACTGCCCCCCATACAGAGATATATGCAGAAAATTAAAAATATAACAGCAATGACTTAAGACAATTGTTGACACAGAAACCGTCTCAATATTTTTTGCCTGTCATTTGCAAATTAGAGTAGTAACCCAGTGCAGATTATACAGAAGAAAATGACAGCCATTCTGCTGCCCTGCGTGGCTTGAAGGAGCACATATAGTCACTCCTAAAGCCAACTGCCAAATCACTTCACCTTAAATGTATTACATTATACTATACTACAAGGGAATGTCTAGGAAGCACAAACATTCCATAAATGTGAAAATATCAGCATGAGTGATGTGAATCACCCAAAATACAGCAATACATTGTATAATAAAAGATGTTTTTCTTCCAGTGATGACATAACCATACCATTCCAACTTGTATTGCCTGCAACATTAGTTTAGTTACCACCTGTCCCACTTTGTGAGGGACAGTCCCTCTTTAGGCACTTGTGTCCTGCAAAAAAACTGAAAAAATGGTAAATGTCCTGAGATTTTAGGACAAAAATATTTCCTATGTTTTCTTTAATAGTTGCATAAAACAGTTATTTTGTATCTGAAACACCTACATGTTATAAGAAAGAGAATAAGCAACTCAAATGCTACAAGAATAAGCTTTTATTTTTACAAAAAAATGAAGTTCTGTCCTTAGTGCTGGCCGTGGGTATGTTTTGCCCTGAAAATCTGAAGTTTCTACAAAAACTTTGGGTATTTGAAAAGGTGGCAACCCTACATTAGTTTTCTACCATAAAGATGAACACAACTCATTTGAACTCACAAGGAAAACTGAGGCCACCACTAGTATTTTTTTTTTTTGGAGTCAACAAATAAGCACCTGCTGCTAAACCTCGGAACATAAATGACATTCAAATGCTAATGACAACATCAAGCAAAAAGATAGATAATTAGTAGCATATGGAAAAGGTAACTGAGGTAAATGTGAGACTGCATTCTGCCCCAGCAATGCAATGCTAATCACCATTGGGGAAACAACTACTATATTGTGCTTATATGGTCACTTCTACCCCCCTCAAGTGGATATAGTGAGGAAAGTATACTCATGTAAGTAAGCTTATCATTCGACATCTGAGTAATCACTTCTGCAGCAGTAACCTTAGCTACATAGGTTATAGCCTAAGGATATAACAGTTGGACAGCACTAAAAGCACTATGTTTGTGCGGGTTTGTGTTTGCACATTGCCCACTGCTGAGCAGTGGTGGGCATCATTGGCAGTTATACATGCAAACACTTCTGCCTGTATATTTTCCCTTAGTACTCTGCTGGTGCTCCATTGGTGAGTTCTCGTAATTATCCCTCACTGACAGGTGATACATTCAGCGAAGCTCCTCAGGTACCATCACAGATCTTACCCACTAGCCCTTTGTATTTTTTGTCCACTTCTCCTGTCCTCTACTTTACTTGGTCCTTAGTGTGCTCTCCCTGTTTTCTGACCACATCAACTTACCTAGCATTTTGGATGGACAATTTCCCACAGTTTCTCCAGACAGCCTGGTTGACATGGGCAACCTGAGGCAATGTAGCAGTTGCCTCATGTACACTGATGCCCACTTCTTCTAGTCCACATACATTCATTATGTGAGAGATGCATCTACAACAAGAACCTAGAATCCAGGCTCTCTCTGCTCACCAGTCAGTTCATCTGATACGAAGCAGGTTGCCGGCATGCACACCTCACCTCATGCACTTACCAAACCAACAACACATAAACCTATATATGAGGAGGTCCCTACCAAAAGCTTACTTAAACATCAGAGACCTCCCAAACACAACAAAAGCCTGATTCACATAATAGATCCTCTGCAGAACATAGTACACAAAATATATCACACACCAGAGTCTCACCAGTCAAGCCTCTAAGGCATAACACAAAAACAATCATTTTAGTCATAGATGACTCAACTGTGAGACACACAGATGTCTGGTTTGATAAGAAAAAGGTCATGGTCAGCTGTCTGTCAGTGGCAGGATCCGCCACATCACACGCGCACTCAACTCTCAACAACAGGCACTGTTATGACTCTGTCATAGTCCATGTTGGTGTGAACAACTTGTGATGTACCTCTTTGGACTATATGAAGAGAGAGACAACTGAGCTCTCAGATTATGTGTCTCAGGCAGGTATGTCCCTAGCCTTAAGAAGCATTTTACTTTTGCCTAGGATGATGCCTCAATACAAACAGAAAATGATTGACTTCAACAACTGGCTTAGTTTCTGGTGTCATTCAAAGGGGTTCCAGTATCTTGTCAGCCTGGGATGACATGGTTGACAGGCCTCAATGCTTTGCCAGAGATGGTCTTCATCTGTTAGCCCTGGGATTTTGGTTACCTACCCACATAGTGCTTTTGGTACTTGCGTATTATCGCAACCAGATTTTTGCGCTAATGCAGGTTGCTTCCGATGAATAAAGTGATGCCGATAATCTATTAAAAGCCATAGAATCAGTGTTTTCTTTAAACTGTTTTGGTTTGTTTGGGCAGTTTTATGAGTTCGACAACTGAAAAAGTAAATAATGCAATGTAGGTTTACCCTTTACTGCAGCACATCATGCTGTTTGTTTAAGAACCGCAGACGATGAATTTACTTACATTCCTTTGAAACCGTTTATATCGCGGAATGGGTAAACTTCAGCTGTGTTATACAAATACGTGGTCTACATTACTCCTACTAAACAGTGCAAATATTACTCTTTTGCATATGTTTCATAGTGTTTTTCTGTGTGTTGAGTGGAGTTCATTATGTTACTGTAGGAGAATATGTGCCTTAGAAATCACTGGCTTGCTACTGCGGGCACATCGATTTCCTCCATGTGGTTTTAAGTCTACTTGCTGTGCACAAGCAGGAATGTAAATAATGATTTTGCATTCATTTCGGAATTTTTTTTTTTTGTCTATTTTTCTGCAAACGCTGTGAATGAAATGCACAGCCAGCTTAAAAGATGTCGTTTGGACTAAAAAAAAAAAAAAAAGAGCAATAATCCACATCGCAAACTTCCACACTCCCAGCCGTGAATTCTCAATGGTATGTACGGCTGTTATTTGACAGCACTGGCTGACAAAGAAAGTTCAGTGGGCAGCCTTGCAGTGAAGCGACATGCTTCTACTGCCAGTAAAGAGCACGAAGAAACAAAAGTATGTTGTGTACTTGTGTTGATAGGCCTCCAGAAAACAACCTGTTTTGTTAAAGAAAACATACTATATTGCATTTCAAGCAAATCGAGGAACATATTTAGTGATCGGGAAGCAACCTGCATTAGCGCAAAAATCTGGTTGCGATAATATGCAAGTACCGTGCTTTTTTAGGCAATGTCACAAGAACAAAATTCCTGATGTAAAACTATCCTCTAAAAGTAACCTCAAGGTTATGCTGCTAAACACTAGCAGTCTAAACCAGAAACTGCACTCACTGAAACAGTCCTCACCTTGGAAGATGCTGACATTTGTGCAATCACTAGCACCTGGTTTAAAGCTGCGGACAGCAGCCCAGCTATACCAGGTTACATTTCTTTCCACACATTCAGATCACAAACTGAAGGTGTGAGAACTAAAGGAAGTGGTGTATCAACATCCATTAAATATAAATACACCTCCAGATTGGTTAAACAGCACGATTCCCTTGAATTACTTCAGGTGCAAATGACTGTAGGTAAGACCCCTCTTCAGGTCATTGCCAGCTATAGGACTGGCCCATATCTATACAGGAAGAATGCAGAGTCCCTGTAATCACAATTACGCAGGTGAAAGCTGCACTCTCTAAAGCCAAAAACACAGCATCCATGGGACCGGACAACATCCCAGGCTGCGTTTTACACGAACTTCAGAATGAACTGGCTCCTCATTTAAGCACTATGTTCAATAATAGGCTCACATCAGGCTTTGTGCCCAGTGAATGGCACACAGCAACAGTTATCCCACTCCACAAAGGGGGAGCCACCACTGATCCCGGGAGCTATAGACCTATTAGCCTGACGAGCCTGGTATGCAAGGCCATGGAACGTATCATCATGGAACTCATAAACAAAGACATTGGTAACCTCCAAACTCTGGATCCCACCCAGTTTGGGTTTGTGAAAGGCAGATCATGCCTCCTGAACCTGATCGACTTCTTTGAGGCAGTCACCAAAGCCGTAGATGAGGGTAAGGTGGTTCACACAGTCTATCTTGACCTCGCCAATGCTTTTGATACCATCCCCCATTCTGGAATTATAGCTAAACTCAATAAACTAGGCATAAATCCCTACATCACAAGATGGGTTGCCAACTGGCTCACTGACTGAACCCACACTGTAAAAGTTGCAGACTCCAAATCTGACCTCAAACCAGTGACAAGTGGAGTACCACAGGGTTGCGTCCTGGGACCGCTCCTGTTTGGTATCTACTTCTCTGAAGTACAGGCTAACACAGAAGGCCTCTGGCTAATGAAGTTCGCAGATGACTGCAAACTAGGAGCCATAGTCAAGTCCCCAAATGATGTGAACATCCTACAGAAGGGCCTCTCTGAGACAGATGCCTGGTGTTAGAGCCATGGCCTCAAGCTCAATGCTAAAAAGTGCAGTGTCATCCCCTTTGGTAAAAACTCTGTACCCATGAACTACCACATAGGCAGCAATCTACTTAACACTGAAGGCGTGATAAGAGACCTTGGGACCCAGGTGGACAGTAGTCTCTCCTTTGATAGTCACATCGCCACAGTAGTCAGGAAGTCCTTCTACGTGGCACTCCTCATCATAAAAGGGTTCTCATCCAGGAAAAAAAGAGGCCATCGTTCCCCTCTACTCGACACTCATTAGACCCATTATAGAGTACAACGCCCATTTTCGAATGTACCTCATAAGACATCTGCAGCAGCTGGAAAGGCCACAGAAGTACCTCACAGAGAGGATTACTGGACTCAAACAAATGCCCTACACTGACCGTCTCAAAAAACTCCATCTTTACTCCATAGCATATCGCCTACTCCGAGGTGATCTCTGCCTAACATATAAAGCTGTGTCAAACCCAGAGCTGTTGGACATGCTACACCTAAAGAAATCCCAATCCCTCTGAGCTACATGCTCTAGGGACCTAAACCTTGTCACCACAATAAATAGGACATGCTGGAGGGATAGATTCGTATCCCAGAGACTTCCCATACTCTGGAACAGGCTACCCATCTATGTCAAGCAAAGTTCTTCATTAGCACTCTTCAAGAAAAATCTTGATGAGTGGATGGGAAATAGGAAATACACCCCGGGGATCACTTCTGTGTCTCTGCTCGACAGTGGCACAGGAAAATAACTTTCTTGGGTGGCGTAAGCCAGGGAACCTTGTTGGCTAGGCTTACGTAGGCCCTTGGGCTGATAGCCTAGTACCTACCTATGAACCTATGAATCTGGACATCCACTCAGCCTACTTGGATCTACTTGAGTCAATCAAGATACAAACACCCTGGTTTTGGGTGACTTTAATTACCCATCCACTGACTGGGTAAATTATGTGTGTTCTAGCTCACTTGCCTAAAGGTTCCTGGACTTTGTTAACTCCAGTGCTCTCGACCAGCTGATTCACACCCACAAGGGGCTCAAACATCCTAGATCTGGTGCTCACTAACATGGGGGACTGCTGCACCACCCCCAGTATGTGGCCATCCCTGGTGAGATCTGACCACAAATCAGTCTCTCTAGAAGTAAATACAACACAAGACCCCCTCTCCAACAATTAGACTAAAAAAACTTCTCTAAGGCCAATTACAACCTATTACATAACAGCATGAAAAGCACCATAGCCCTTCGCCCCACTGATGGAACAGACACCTATGCTGAGTTATAAACCAATGCTTTATATGAGCACCTGTAAAATTGTATTGACTCTGCCATACCTGATAGAACCAAAGGAAGATCTTCAAGGAAAAACAAACCTGCCTGGTGGACAACTGCCATTAATAGACTATACAACAGGAGAAAAAAATGTTGTCTGAGAGTAGGAAGGAATGGTCTCAAAACTGGAAACACTCCCTCCTCAACCTAAACAAGCAAATAAGACTCCTAGTGAAATCCTCTGAGGCCAAATTAGCTTCCCTAAGTAAGGATAACCACAAGGCATTCTTTAGTTACATCCATAATCTCAAAGCTGAGGCCCAGATTTGCATTGAACTTGTAAGTTAATGGTACTACATATATAGAACCTGTGGATATAGCAAACCTGCTGGCTGACAGTTTCAGTGAAAACTTCATTCCCCTGTCCCCACCACATACACCCCAAAGCATCCCTAACACCTGTCCCCCACCTAGTATCTCTGAGGAGCAGGTCTTAAATGCCCTCACCAAGGCCAAAAATACAGCCTCTATGGGACCAAACAACATCCCAGGCTGTGTTCTACATGGGTTAAAACAGGAATTAGCATCACCATTCGGCATGCTTTTGAATCACAGCCTAAGCACCGATTTTGAACCAGTGGAATGGAAAACAGCTACAGTCATCTCTTTGCACAAAGAGGGTGCATCCACAGACCACAAGAACTATAGACCCATTAGCCTGACCAGCTTTATCTGCAAGGCCATGGAACAAATCATCATGGACTTTATTAACAAAGATAAGGAAATCTTAAACGCTTGACCACACCCAGTTTGGCTTAGTCAAGGGGGGGGGGGGGTCATGCCTGTTCAACTTGGCGGACTTCTTTGAGACAGTCACCAACGCCCTAGATGAGGGCAAATCTGTGCATATGGCCTACCTAGACTTAGCCAAGGCCTTTGACAAAATCACCCACTCAGGCATCATTGATAAACTCACCCAGCTAGGTATTAATCCATATCTTTTCAGTTTGGGTTGCAAACTGGCTCATTGATAGAACTCGTACAGTCAAAACTGGCTAGACAGTGCCCACAACAATCCCTCAAAAACATAAACCTTTACAACTTCTCCCACCTAACTGAAGACATCACCAGACCCCACAAAAATAACATTTGGGCTCCGTAATAGACTGGATATTAGTGTCCCACCCTAACAATATCATCACTGCAGGCATACTATCCAATACCATTAGCGACCACCACCCCGCATATATCCTATGCAAAACTACCCCAACCCCATGGCAACACCAATACAAGTCAACCAGAAATTTGACTAAGTTCCAACCATCCATATTTAATGAAACCTTAGCTAAAGTAAACTGGGAACCCCTCAAATCCCTGCCACTTAATGAGGCTGTTGAGTTCTTTAACTCAACATTCCTAGACATCCTAAATAGGCAAGCGCCCACCCGCCAAAAACAAATAAAACATAACCATTCAAGCTGGCTCTCAAAATCCACCAAAGAAGTCATGTCCACAAGGGATAAATTCTGGAAATCATAGCAGAAAAACAAAGACTCTACAACTCTAATACAATATAAACAACTCCTTAACAAGGCAAAACGTCTAATAACCAATGATAAAAAGCCCACTTCTCCACCTACAAAGCCAACATAAAAATAATCCCAAAAAACTCTGGTCCTCCATCAACCATCTATTACACCGAGGTTCTCAAAGCAACCTATCCCCTGACCCACACAAAACCTCTACCAAACTTGCCACCCTCTTCAGTTCCTACTTCATTGACACTACAGCTAACCCGATGAGGTGGAAGTCTTAATAGTTTTTGGTATTTTCTCAGGAGGTCCAGATTTCTCAGAGGACACTGGAGATGGCCTTTTAACAATCTTTTCTTTCTGGCTAGAGGGAGACTTTGTAGATTGTGAGAAAGAAGAACTACCTAAACTTCCTCAAAGGATGGTTTCAGGAGACCTTTCAAAATCAATTTGTTTTTCCCTTCTTGAAGGACTCCTGAGCTAAAAGAGTGACAAAAGGTACAAGTCTCTTGTAAGTGAATGGCCCCTAAGCAGTAGACACATACACTATGCCAGTCTGTTATGGACATTTTAGGAGTACATTTTTGAGATTTTTTAAAATCCGAAGGTTTATGATCCTTCTCTTTAGACTCCTTAGACATAAATTTCACACTGTAAGCAAAAGCAGAAATGCACTGTAAAGGTACAAAAAGGAATTAGTTAGGTCCTCTAACTAAAACGGACCTTAACTACTGGGAGGAGGAAAAAAATCACACACCACACTAAAAGAGAAGTAAATGCCAAAGAGAGGACTAGGTCTTCTAACTTAAATGGGCCTAGCCTTGCCAAGAACGGGAAAGGAACACACCACTAGAAAAAAACTCTCTAATAAATGACAGGCAAATAGGTTTATCTAAAGGGAAAAACACACCACACTATAAACAGAAAAAGGCAAGATCAATAGAGGACTAGGTCCTCTAACGTAAACGGGCCTAGCCTTTACAAACAGTTAACTAAGTTACCCAAGCCTTGACAAACACACACACACAGGCAGAAAAGCTAATACCAAAAAAAACGGACTAAATTATAGTAAGTCCTGCAATGTAAATACACACTATCCAAGCTAGTAAAGAGCCAACAAAAAGGGCTCAACAAGAGGAAAACAGCAAATTCTAAATAGAAATAATCTAAACTACCATTACGGGATACCGACAAAACACAGGCCTGCAGAAAAAACGTTGGCCAAATAGCTGATGAACCAGCGACAACTATTTAACAATACCCAAGATTAACTGTATATCTAAAATAAGTATTCTAACTATATTTTATCTATGAAAAACAAGCTATATATGTGAAAACACAAAAGAAAAGGTTTAACAGCCACGCCCAAGAAGAGCACTTCTGAACTCGTAGAGCAGCAAATGAGATCTTAGGACTGATGCCACTGTATGATGGGATACCTACCTTGCCACGAGCCAACTTACAGACTTCGAGCTTCTGTAAACGGCCAAGTCGGAGCAGAGGATCAGCTCCGAACCCACATGTAAGAATGAAGGTGAGATAGGACAACATAACATCCAGCATTTTCGTCCACTGACTTCATCAGATGTGAAAACAATTTAAGAAAACAAACTTGCTACCACTTTAATGCTATACGGACAAACAATTTAAATAATGCCTTATACAAACACACCTTAGAGTGTAAGATGGCTTAAGTTTCAGTTTTTTGTACTAGAGGAGATCTCTAGGGACTTGAGGGGTGGAATGTGGGAAGCCAAAATTGAGTACAAAGAATTATAATGGCAAATATTGTTGGAAGCCAGTAGGTTTCCAGGTTTAAATGATGCCGATTCCATAGCCCCAGTCTTAAAGCTTAGAGCGGCCAGGTTGTAAGGATGCCTCACACTATTACTTATAAATTAATTTTATATTTTTTTTCTGTGACAAATTTTGGAATGAATTTTATTAGGCATTTACTGGATTTGATCACTAGATAGTCAAAGTATTGTTTTTGTACATTTGGGAGAAAGGAGACAATGGCAAAAAAATATTTTTATTTAGAGTATTTTTTATACTGTATTAGATTAAATGAATATTTTAAATCATACTTTCATGTCTCATTGATGTATCATTTCAAATAAGTAGAGGATGGATGTATATAAAAAAAAATATATATATATATATATATATGTATGTATGTGTGTGTGTGTGTGTGTGTGTGTGTGTTTTTTTTTTTATATATTTGTATTTGGTAGTATTTTGTGTGCAATGATGATTTTAATTGATTTATGGTGGGGAAGGATTTTATTGGTGGGTTTGATCGAATGCTATTTAGTTGATCCGATACTGTAAAAACAGCGAAGTCACTGAACATCACATTTTTTCCCAGGGAAAAAATTTGGTGGCCCGTTTTCGTGACTTTGCCATTTCCGCTACTATGGTGCAAGCTCGGAGTTGGCATATTTAAGTAGGGGTGGTGTGGGGTGAAGCTCCCCACTTAAATTTGTGTTTAAGTTTTTTTTTTTTTTTTTTTTTTTTTTTAATGGAGCAGCGAATTTTTTCCCTGGGAAAAAAATTGCTGTTCTGTTTGTTCGATATTTTGTTATTTAGATATTATCAGTATGATGAAATAGCATTCACTATTTTCATCATACAATAATATAATATAGAAGCATTTGATCTGGTGTTTCGTATAAAAGGTAGCAAGTTTGTTTTCATAAATGTTTTTTCACATCTGATGAAGTCCGTGGATGAAAACGCTGGTTTTACTGTATAGAACATTTATGTGTTTAGTGCTGTGGTTGTCACAATAAAGCCTTCTTCCCATGTTTACACTGCTCATTTATTGGAGGGTCCTTCAGAGTGCTGTGTTTGAGGTGTTTCTAGTACCTTTTGGCACTTATCTCAAATGTTTTCTGGTTATTGGTCTTAATTTTGGAGATGGAAACGTCTCTGTGCCTTGCGGGAGCTTCTGGGCTTAGAGGTGGAGATTGTGACGAGGT
The DNA here is from genome assembly GCF_019279795.1 of Protopterus annectens. Lineage (NCBI taxonomy): Eukaryota > Metazoa > Chordata > Ceratodontiformes > Protopteridae > Protopterus > Protopterus annectens. The sequence goes on from NC_056728.1 coordinate 1,592,880,331, forward strand.
TTCAAAGATGGTTGGTTCAGCTGGTGGAGTTCTTGATTCAGATTTGTCACTTGTTAGTGACTCACAGTTCCTCGCTTCCTGGGAACCAGGAAGCCTTAATTCAAAAGAAAAACACGAAAATGGCTTCAGTGGAGGGCCTTGGATTATCTTCATTTTATTCTGCTCACAGTAAAGAGGTTAACGATTCAGGTAATGGAAGTTGCAATGGTTTCCCACACCTCTTGATGAACAAAAAACCGGGGGATTTGGGCAGTGAATGAGGTGCTAGTAATTACGAAGGAAATGGATCTACAATGCAATGACAAGGTGACTATATTCCTAATGATTCACATACTATGAGTTTGGGGGCTTGGTTAGGGAAGAAAATTAACCTAAATGATCCTGCAGCTGGTAATAAGGTTAAAGGATGCTCATATAATGATAGCAAATTATTGAATGATTTAATGTTCAAATACAGGACATTGGCCATAGACAATTCACGTCTGAATGAATGTATTTCTGTGTCTATTGTGCTGAAGGGTTTGAGGGTTTGTACATTTCCAAATAATGTGGATGAAGATTCTGATTTTCATCAAGAATTATTGGGCCTTTTTGACAGATGGGGAATTGAGTTAATGAAGGCCATTATTAAGCAAAATGAGAAAGACATGTGTGCCCTAATGGAGCGCAGTGAAAAAGTGAATGAGTGTATTATCAATGATTTGTTGTTTTCAATAGATGGATATAAGAGGAAATATTTTTAAGTTAGGGGCCAGATACACAATAAATGTAAAAATAGTTTAAACAGAAAAAAGAAGAAAATGGAGAGGAATAGACAGAAATATGGGAATAAATGCAGTTACCCCAGACCAAGATATACTAACCTATATTCAAGTAAATGGAACACTGAATTCTTTAATAATGAGAGATAAGTTTATACCAATTACAATGGTAATTATAAAGAAACTGAATTAGAGACTAGTGGTTGTAGGGATATAGTTAGTCCCCCAGTGATGCAGAACCCTTTAGAATATCCCCTGAAAGAGGTCAGAAAGAATTCGGAATCAGCAGCCTGGTTACTTTCAGCAGGCTGGAAGGAGGGGGAGAGGCAGGGTGAGGTTTTGAAGGAAGGGCCACAGTTGAAGATAGCATACATGGAAGGATTACAAGTGAGGAGGTTAAACTAACATTTAGGGTTTTAATATATTCAACTACAGTGATGTTGAAGTGAATGAAAATCATTTTATTTTCTAAAGATTTGAACTTTGTCCCAGTGAGAAAATACGATGTCCGTAGATTGGTTATTGACTTAAAATGTTTTTAAAGAAGAAGAATCTTCAGTTATTGTTAGATGGTAAATCCAGGCCTATGGATGGTACTGAAATCCTTAAAAAGAAGAGTGTTTGCAACCCACCCCTGCATCCTCAATTAAAAAACTTGGAAGTTGTGGTAGAAAAGGAACTAAGAGAAAGTGTGCATAGGAATAGATTCCCCCCTAACTTGACTAAAGTGGAAAATTAATTATTAAAAGAAATTATGAACAACAAACAAGTAAGAGTAATGAAACCAGACAAGGGGGTGGAATAGGTTTTATGAATAGTATTATATATGAAGCAAAGATGTTAGAAATATTGCAAGATGAGAACAAATATTCAGGAGTATCAATTAACAAAATGAATATTGCCTATATGAGGGTTTATGTTGCACTATATGACTTACTATTAGAAGAGATAGTTGATAAAAACAACTTTGATTTTTTGCATAACAGTAAACCAAGGGTCCCATCTATATTCAGGATATCGAAGGTTCATAAAAACATTCATGACCCACCCCTACGCCCTATAGTAGCTGCAGATGGTTCAGTGATGGCCCTCTGACAAGGTACCTGGACGTTAAATTAAAGAGTTTGGTAATGATAGGGAATACATTTTTGAAGGATTCCTGGAACTTTTTGATAAATATTAAGCAGGAACTATTTTGAGAGGAGGTGATATTTATCACCATTGATACTGTCGACCTTTTTGGATTGATACCACATGAAAAAGGACTTGAGTGGTTTGAAGAGGTCTTGAAGGAAGCGAGGTCTTTAATCATGAATGAAGTTAATATATGTACACGACTTATTGAATTGGTCTTGAGAAACAATTTTATTTATTTCCAGGGAGAGTTTTTCCAACAGACTAGTGGGGTGGCTATGGGGGCAAGGTGTGCTCAGACGTTTGCTAACTTGATTTTGTCTGTTTGGATGAGAAATATGTCCTCAATAGCCAATATACAAGGATGGTTGGATACTCTACAAAAGTTTTCTGGATGACATTTGCATTTTCTGGACAGGAACATTCCAAATTTGTTTAGAATTTTATCAATACATTACAGAGTCTACTTTTTTTTAAGGTTCGCCTACAATATCGGATATAAGGAAATTAATTATTTAGATGTTACTATTTATAAGGATGTGAGTAGATATAGATCAAAAGTGTACAGAAAAAAACATACTCCAGTTCTATCCTCCTTTTCACTAGTGCTCACCCATACCATCAAAAATGAGGTATTATCAAGGGGTAATTTGAGAGAATAAGCAGGATGACCTTGGATGAAGAGGAATTCCTGAAGGAATGTGGAGTTTTACAAAACATGTTACCCTGCTGATTTGATTCAGGAGTTAATGAATGAAGTAAAGAGGAACTGGGGGGATACATATGCCCCAATTTTAGGTGTCAGTGATATGTTTTTTTACACATGACCATTCCCTTATATGAATGAAGAAAAAACGGATGATAGGTCTGGTGGTGCATTTGTAAGGGGATGCAAATGTTATTAGGAAAATTATAGAAAAGGAATGGTTGAGATTTAGTAGGATCTCAGACCTTAATTTGGATTTTAATACACCATTTCAATGTAGTTTTAGGAAAGGCACAAGTGTTAAAGATGTCTTGGAAGGTTATCAGGATATGGTGGTTAAGGAATGTAGGTACAGGAGAGGTACATTCAAGTGTGGTAGATGTACACAGTGCCCATATATTAGTAATGTTGAGACTTTATATTTGGAAACTACAGATAGGAGTATCACAGCAAAAGCATATAGTATGTGTGAGAGTAGTGGAGTGGTGTATATTGCAACATGTTCCTGCCAAGCACTTTATGTTGGAAAAAATGAAAGAAAGTTTAAAAAGAGAATATACGAACACATTAATGCTATATGGACAAACAATTTAAATAATGCCTTATACAAACACACCTTAGAGTGTAAGATGGCTAAGTTTCAGTTTTTCATAGTAGAGGAGATCTCTATGGAGGGGTGGAATGTGGGAAGCCAGAATTGAGTACAGAGAATTATACTGGCAAATATTGTTGGCAGCCAGTATGTTTCTGAGTTTAAATGATGCTGTTTCCATAGCCCCAAACAACCCCAGTCTTAAAGCTTAGAGCAGCCAGGTTGTAAGGATACCTCACGCTAATACTTATAAATTAATTTTATATATATTTTTTTCTGTTGACAAATTTAGAAATGAATTGTATTAGGCATTTACTCGATTTGACCACTAGATGGTGATAATGTACTGTTTTTGTACATTTGGGAGACAGGAAACAATGGCAAAATCTTTTTATTTAGAGTATTTTTATATTATATTAGGTTAAATGAGTATTTTAAATTGTATTTTCATGTCCCATTGATGTATTGTTTTAAATAAGTAGAGAATGGATGTATATAAAAACATTTATATACATATATATTTTTTACTTTTTTTTATGTATTTGTATTGGGTAGTATTTTGTGTGCAATGATGATTTTAATTGATTGATGGTGGGGAAGGATTTTATTGGTGGGTTTGATACGGTGTCTTGTACAAAAGGTAGCAAATTTGTTTTCTTAAATGTTTTTTCACATCTGATGAAGTCAGTGGACGAAAAAAAGAAGTTATGTACTCACCATAATGTTCCATCTGTGTAGTTCTACTTCATTTGTCTTCAACCTATGGGTTACGGATCCGAATTGGATCCGAGACGGCAGATTCACCAGCATCTGATCCGAGCTCCAAGCTCCTCTCCATACCCATAATACCCCTCCATCTCCTTCCTTTCCTCAGATCTAGTTTGCTGCACCATCCACATAAGCCCGACCCAATAAGACCTTATCACAACAGTTTATCTATATAACTACCAGTAAGAGCAGGACAGCCACAGAGGCGCTCTCTCCTACCTACCAGATTAATAAACCATAAGGTCAGGGGGAAGGAGGGAGGTATGGTTGGAGGGAGGGATGGCTGAAGACAAATGAAGCAGAACTACTCAGATGGAACGATATGGTGAGTACATAACTTCTTTATCTGAAGTAATTTACTTAATTTGCTCTTCAACCTGTGGGACAGAGTCCCCAGCTATCAAACGCTGGGTGACCCTCATAGAAGGATATTTCGGAGCACCATGGAGCCAAAGGATGCTCTCCCTCTGGAAACCATGTCCAATTTATAATGAGCAATGAAGGTGTGAGATGAGGACCAAGCAGCCGCCGAACAAATATCGTCCCAAGACACTCTGGACCAAAATGCAGCTGACGTAGCCATGCACCTGGTAGAATGGGCATTTATCCTACCCAGATGGGACATACCTTTGTCTTTGTAAACCTGAAGGATGCAAAGGAAATCCATATGGCAACAGTCACCTTAGAAACCGGTTTGCCCAGAAAGGGCGTAGCAAAAGACACAAATAACTGGTCAGACTTGCGATGGGCTTTAGTCCTGTGTAAGTAGAAACATAGCTGTCTGTGCACGTCTAACAAATGCAGTTTATATTCACCCCTGTTCTGAAAATTTGGAAAGAAAACAGGTAAATTGATTGATTGATATTTGGTTCCGAGGCCACCTTAGGCAAAAAAGAAGGATTAGTACGAAGTGAAACCCTGTCTTTATAAAAAGTCATATATGGAGGTTTGACAGATAATGCCTGGAATTCTGACACTCTCCTAGCTGAGGTAATAGCCACTAGAAAAGCTGTCTTCCAGGATAAAAAATTCAAGTCCACTGAAGCAGCAAGCTCAAAATGAGGAGCAACCAAAGCTTGCAAAACTAGGGTAAGGTCCCAAGGAGGGTAGGATCCTTAATCGGGGGGTTTTAAAAGAAAGGTACCTTTAATAAAGGTTTTGCAAAGTCTAGAGGAAGCTAAAGAAGCCATGTTCTCACCTACATGGAAATTGGAAATACCTGACAGTTGAACTTTCACTGTAGATGAGCTGGCACCCTGCTGGATAATGTATGCCAAGAACTCAAGGACCGCTGGAACAGGAGATGTGAAGGGATCCAAATCCCTCCGAGAAGCCCAGATAGAAAAACACTTCCATTTGCTACGGTATATTTTTCTGGTAGATGATTTATGCACTGCCAGCAGAATAGTCTTGACCAGGGAAGACAGACTGGGAGTCCTCGCAATCAAAGGAACTGGAGCAGCCAAGCGGTGAGCTTCAGGCTGCCCAGGTCTGGATGAGGTACCCTCGAAGGGTGCAAAATGAAATCCGGTATCGAATCCAAGACCCAAGGAGGGACTACTAGGCGAGACCAAAGACAGGGAAACCAGATTTGGTAAGGCCAGAATGGGGCAATGAGGATAACTCTGCTCCCCAACCGGCAAGACTTCTGGAGAAATTTTGTCATGAGAGGTAAGGGGGGGTAAGCATAAAGAAGACCGGGAAGCCAAGGATGGACCAGTGCATTCCTGATTTCCCCTGTGGGGGGATCAGAGTGAAGAACTCGCTGCACTTCACAGTGGAAGGAGATGTGAACATATTGAAGCAAGGCCAACCCCACTCAAGGAAGATCTGCTCTGCTACAGAAGGATTCAGATACCACTTGTAAGGCATTAGAATAGTCCTGCTCAGTTTGTCCACCAGTATGTTGGATCAACCCAGAATGTGCATTGCTACCAGAAAATGGTTGGTGGAGATCGCCCATTCCCACACTCTCATGGACACGCGACAAAGGGGGTAAGCTCTCATTCCTCCCTGCTTGTTGATGTACTAGACCACTGACATAATGTCTGTCTGAATTGCAATAGTCCCCAGACGAAAAAAGGCATGAAGGTCCTGCAATGCTAAAAGGGTTGCCCTCATCTCTAGAACACTGATATGCAATTTGGTCTCGTTCAGGGACCACGTGCCTTCGACTGTCCTGCCTGAGCAATGCCCCCCAACCCTAACTGGGAGGCGCCCATGGTCACCATGGCTTGGGGAGGGGCTGCAACAAATGTTTGTCCCTCAACTAGCTCCGGGGTGCATATCCACCAGAGGAGGGACTTCCTACATGCATTGCTTATATGGATAGGATTTGTCAATGGCAGATTCAACAAGGATCATTGGACTATTTGTGTCCACTGCAGAACCCTCATATGAAGATGAGCAAAGGGGTGAAGAGTAATGGTGGCTGCCATGAAACCTAGGGGTCTTAAAACCACCTCGGCTGGGGAAAGATGAGATTGAAGGATCACAAACACATGAAGTTGTAGGTTACGGACTCTCTCTGGAGTTAGAAAGACCTTGGTTTGTAATGTATCGATTCTCGCTCCTATGTAGTCTAATACCTGAACAGGATTTAGAGACGACTTGGGTATGTTGGCCTTAATGCCGAGCAAGTCTGACAATTTCACGAAATACTCTCTGGCCCGACAAAGTAGACGCCTGGTGGGAGTGGCAAGGAGCCAATCGTCCAGGTACGGAAAGACCTGTATCTCCTGAAGCTTCAGGTGAACCACTACTACTGCCATAACCTTGGTGAACACCCTGGGGGCTGAGGTGGGACCAAAGGGTAAGGCTCGGAATTGATCATGATTGGCCCCTAGCCGAAAGCGGACGAAGTTCTTGGAGCATCTGTGCATTTTGATTTGGCAGTAGGCATCGTGGAGATCTATTGAGCACATCCAGTCGTTCTCCTGCAGATAAGGCAGGATGGATTGTAGACTGACCATCTGGAACTTCTCCTTGGCAACTGACAGGTTTAGAGTGGAAAGATCCAGGATAAGCCTTAGGTCCCCCGGCTTTTTTGGCACCAAAAAGAACCTGGAACAGATGCCTGATTGGGACTGGTCTAGGGGGACAGGCTGGATGACTCGTTTTCTTAGCAGCTTTTTTATCTCAAGTGTTGTTGCCTCCCTTTGATTGGGTGGAACGTCCAGGAGGTGTTTTGGGGGAACAGGAGGATATAGAAAGGGGATGGTGTAACCTCTGGATGTACTTTGAAGCACCCAAAGGTCTGATGACATGGATTCCCAGGCTGACACGTGCATAGAAAGGCAACCCCCGACTGCTTCCAGAGTAGAGCAGTTAGGCAACCTCTCAGGGCAGCTGTGCTGGCCTGTCCAAGAATGGTTCTCGAGACCCAAAATTTCTCGGACCCCCTCTGCCTCTGGGCCGGCGTCTGTCCTGACCCCTTCTGCCTCCAGGGGAAGGTGAGTCCTGAGTGTCCCAGGAATACTGAGACTTCCGGAACCACATCTTCTTTTGCCCCCTCTGATTCCTGGAAATGGATCTTTAGGGGTTAGAGAAGCGGATCCCGATGGTAGACAGTGTCTTCCCATCCTTCTCACTCTGGAGTAACGTCTCACGAACCGTTTTTCCAAATAAGGAAGAGCCATCGTAAGGGGCATTCGCAAAAGATGCCTTAAAGGGTTCCGTGAATTGGCAAAGCCTAAGCCAGGCATCTCACCTCATGGCAACGCCAGACCTGGCAGCCCTTGCTGTTCCTTCTGTAGCATGTGAGAGGAGATGCATGGACGTATTAAAGAGTAGCTATTCATGCGGAGAATGTGCTTTTTTCCTCTGGTGACATGGACTCTGGGGACAACTCATTGAACTCCTTGACTAGGTCTTGCTGCAGTCTAGTTATGCGAGCCAGATAATTTAGCACCCTTATAGAAAAGGTGGCTGAAGCATATGTCCGCTGTCCCAGACAATCCATCGTCCTAGACTCTCGGTCGGGGGGATGGACCGTAGAACTTTCCTGGGCTAGTTCTTTCTTAGTGGCAGTCGCTGCCACCATGGCGTCCACTGGGGACCCCTTGTTCCAACTCAGTCTGTCTAAATGAGGGCTCAGGATTTTATCAGAGCACCTGGGGATTGGCTACACTGTGTCTAGCTCCTTCCATGCCCTGGTGTTAATAAGGTCCACCAAGGGATCCATGGGGAGGAACACCCAGGAGGTAGAACAGGAATATACATATACGATAAACAGCCTATAATTTAAAATATTCAGAAATTAATCTATCTGAGCCAGCTCAGATAAGTAGCATTCAATCCCTCACCAATATGAGTATAGTTATTAAAGCTGTCCATGTTTGCACTAAAAAGTTATAAATAAGAATTAATAAAATGTCATGACATCTGTGTAATATGCACATACTGCTCTAATGCAGTTCTACTGTAATCAAAACTCCTAGTTATAAACACTGTGAGAAAGTGTCTTATGAATGTGCTCTGATTTTAATAGTACAAAATGAAGATAGAATGAACATTTAAATATTTAAAAAATGGTTATTATAAACAGATTTGTGTATACAAATGCATCCACTTAACGAGAAATAATAATTAATAAGCCAGTACCATAATATAAAATTAAAAAATTACATTTACAAAGTTAATAGTTAATAAAATTGTTGTTAATTGCAAATAAATAAATAAAGTTCACACCTTTACTTTTGTAGACAATGGGGCAACTTTCTTAGCTCTAGTACACTTTTCAATGAGCAATAATAGTTTAGTCCCAGATTTCTAAAAAGAGTTCAGCCTTAGTCCCGGATTTCTAAAAAGAGTTTAGCCTTAGTTATCACATAAGTTCTTGTTTTTCTAAAGTATTTGAGATGTCTCCTTCAAGCTCAGTGAGGTCTATTTGATCAAGTATTTGAAATATTAACCCAGAGTGTCTTCTGTGGGGTTGAAGGTGGATGGCCAGGGCATTGGTTCTACATTTAGATTGGATCCCAGATAGATGACCTGAAATCCTTCATTTCCGTTTATTAATAGTTTTTCCCACGTAAAATGATCACATACATTGCAACTAGCCCTGTAAACAACTTGTGTAGAGCTGCAGTCTCCACTTGCATTACTCTTAATAAGTTTCTTTAAATATAGGCAGTAAAAAGAGTCTCCCTCTTGAATGTAAATTTTTAGTTGCTTTTCCCATTTGACACACAAACCTGAAGAACCTCTAACAGATGAAAGTGATCGATGATAAAAATGTTTCTGAATGTTGGTAGAAAAGATTTCTAAGGAATTTTGGAGGCTTGTGTTAAATTTTTCTTTTCTGATACTACAATGAAATGCTTTCAGGAAGTTTTAGCAATTATTAATGTAGAATTTTCAGTTTTAGTTTAGTTTAGTTTAGTTTAACATATCCTGGAATCACACAGCTTGAAGTAGGGTAGCACTGTGTCGAATATCACACTAATGTATGGGGGGATGGGTATTTAGCTAGTAAACATGCTAATTGTCCCTTGTCACTCCCATGCTTTTAAACAGGTTTAAAACAGGTATATAAATGCAAGGGTGAATTTCTACACTTTATTCTGTTTTTTGAACTATTTGGATTGCTTGTTTGTGTGTTTTTAATAAAGAAGATTCGACTTGAACTAACTTGTGATTCCCAACTTTCATTAGTGGATTATTTCTACCACCTGTTATTAAGTGGGGTATTCACAGTATGGTTTTTATTAGGTACCTGAACTCAAAGGAACTCTAGGGAATCTTAGATATTCCACACAAAGAATTTTCCTCATTATTTACAGTAACAAAAAACAAGCTAGTTTCAAAAGTTCTGTACAAAAATAGTGATGTAGTCTTTTTGAGGAACATTTAAACAATGGTAAAATAACAAGCTAGTTTCTAAAGCACTGTACAAATATATTCAGGGTAGTCCTTCTGTAGAACATTTAAACAATGCACAGAAAGTAAAATATATAGGTGGATACCATAAGATTATGATACATTTTGAAGGATCAAATATGTTGCTACAAGAGAAGTTTATCAGGCAAAGCACCATAAGATGTTGCATGTGTCTGGACTTATTAAACTGTCCTTTGTTCTGGAGGGGGTCCACATTTTGTTTTGAAACCTCCTTTCCATTTCTTTTTAAACATTTGGCTATCAGCAGCTTGCTGTCTTTATTTTGTTTTTTCAAAAGGGTTGTAGAGGTAGCATTAAAACTTTTGACAAACAAACTTAACTCTGAGAGAGTCCATAAATCAGCTTATCTCTCTCATCACTCTTTTTAAGGACCTCTGCAGCAGATGGTCCAAAAACAAAAGTTATGCACTTACCATAACTACAGATCCATATTGTCTGATTTCTGTCCGATTCAACTGTGGGTTATTAGATCTGACTTCAGCACTGAATCTGAAGCTCTTTGGTCCCAGGGCTCTGACTCCTCCCCTACCTGTAATTCCCTGATCTCCATCTTACTACCTCAGATCAAGTTTCCCCCCTGAAAAAGTATATCCCAAAGGGCATCATTGTAATTATACACTACTGAAATAACTCTCATTCAAGAGACGTTCCTAAACTGGATGAAGGAGGATAAGGCAGTGCTGTCAAATACTGGAAGTAGTAGTGACTGCCTATAAACAGGGAATGCAAAAGTTGACCAGTCATCGAAGCCTTACTTGTGACAATTTGGCAGGGGGTAAGAGGGAGGGATAGTGAACCAGATGAAAATCAGATAACAGGGATCTATCACTATTTTATGTACATAACTTCAGTATCCAATGCTGTCTATTTTCATCCAATTCAACTGACCGATTTCCAAACATATAGAACCAGGTGGTATCAAGGAAGGACATTTCTGAGGATGGTGGAGATGAAGGATGAACGAGATCTAGATTGTTCCTCCAGCTATAATGAGACACAAAGGTATGAACTGTTGACCAAGTAGCTGCTGCACATTGTCATCAATGGGTAATCTACTAGCAAAGGCTGTACAAATGGTCACTGCTCTTGTGGAGTGAGCATTAGGTTTAGATTGTAGAGACAAACCTTTCCCATTGTACACATATGACATACAATCAGATAACCATCTAGAGGGAGTAACTTTAGCCATTGCTTTGCTCAATTTTGGATTAGAGAATGCTACAAATAGTTGATCTGACTTTCCAAATGATTTAGTTCTATGGAGATAAAATCTATGTTGACAATGAACATCCAGCATATGCAGTATGTATACACCTTTGTTTGATAATCATGTAAAAAAGATTTATTGACTGATTTAGATTAGCTTTGGATGCCACCTTAGGAAAGAAGGAGGTGTTAGTTCTTAAGGAAAACATATCCGTATGAAAAAATAAATATGGTGGTTTGCAAGAAAGTGTTTTCATTTCTGAAACCCTTTTCACTGAAGTGACTGCCTCTAGATAAATTGTTTTCCAAGAGAGGAACTTTAAATATACTGATGTTGCTGACTTGGTTGAGTCAATGCTTGTAACATGGCAGTAATAGCCCAAGGAGGGAATTGATAGGGGGTCAAAGAAGGAAGAAGTAGGAATGTTCCCTTCAGAAAGGCTTCAGAAATCCTCAAAGAGGCTACAGAGGTGTTGCTCTGGCCAATAATGGTCACTAGAGATAGCTGCCGGTTGAACTTTGATAGTTGAAAAAATTGGATCAGTTGTGAAAAAGGTCTGACAATTTCCAGAATGGAAGGAATAGGAGCTGAAATGGATCTAAGCCCTTTGAAGCAGCTCAAATGGAAAATCTCTTCCATTTGCTGTGATATACTCTGGTAGTCAAGTCTCTCTGAAGTCTAGTGACATCAGCTAAGTAATTCAGTGCTCTGCTCTGAATGCAAAGGTCGCTGAAGCATATGCCTGTTTCCCAAAATGGACCACAGCCCTAAATTCTCAATTAGGGGGATGAACCAAGGTACTTTTTTCTGACAATTCCTTTTTGGTGGCTGCCGCTACAACCACTGCATCCACCAGAGAGCCTATGTTCCAAAGTTTCCTATCTGTGGGAAAAGACAGAATTATTTTTTTAGGGATGGCTTCTACCACATCACAGTCCTTCCATGTCAGATGAGTCATCAAATCAATGAATGGATCAATGAGCAGTACCACCCAGGACGAATATGAGCCAGGACCAAAGGCTTCCAGGAACAAAGACTAGTCTGGAGAAAGAGTTACTGTGGACCATCCTCCTCCCCGTTTCATCAATTTCATGATCTCGCCAAAAGTGACGCTCTCCAAGTCCGTGTCTTTGGTGATGAACTCTGGTGAAGAGTCTAAGTGCTTCTGTTTGCACATCTGTCTTCCACGAGGCATATGTAGGGGAGGATCAGAGGGTTTAGAATCAGACTGAGAGCTTATGTAGCAGTGTGCCTGAGAAGCCTGTTGAACCGACTGTCCCCGTCTGACAAAAGGATGAGAAACAAGATTCCAGTTGTAGTTCAGATGCAGTCGACTTGGAAGAAAGTGTCTTTTCCATTAGCATTGAAAGGACCAGTCTGAAAGCAACAAAAACGAAGAATACCACTGGCTCCACTGGCACCCTCCTATCCTCAGACAGAAAGGAAACCTCAGACCCTGATGGGCCTTGGACTCCCAAGGCAGGTCTCTGTGCTGAGCTATCTAGTGCTGAGACAACTCCATAATTTTTCAAGTCAACCCATCCCTAGTGGCCCTGCACAGAAGGTTCACCTCCGAGACTCCTCTGGATCCAAACATGTGAGACTCAAAAGAGGAATGGAACCAGTCAAAATTGAAGTCACTTGACATACGAGCTCTAGTAAAGGTGTTTCAGGACTGATCAGGCCCGAAACCACTGGTGGCAAAGTGTGTACCAGTTCTGAAAAAGACACAAGAGGAGGGGCATATGAACCAGCACTCAGTACATTCCCAGAGGATGGTACTGTGAGAACCCCAAGCTGTATCTGCATCCTGATAAACTTTCTCATCATTCTGTCGATGTCCTGTTCAGTCAGACTTCTCAATGACCGGGATGATAACTCCATCAATGGTGGTCTGAAATATCTCCGCACCTGAAGAATCGGAGAATGCAGTCTGGGGGTGACTGGATCCGGTGAGAATTCAGACTGAGCAAGAGATGTATAATGCCAAAAGACAGTCGGCTCTGAAAGTCTTGGTAACTTGGGTTCTGATCCCAAAGTCAAAGTCAGATACAAGGACCATTTGTAGGACTTTTTGGTGTTTGAACTGTCCTTTTCTTTTGATTTCTCTTTAGCCTTCTCCTGTTTAGTCTTGTCTTAATCCATGTCTTTGTCTTTTTTTTGGTTTTTCCTTGAGTTTCTTGTCCTTGATATGAGGAGAAGTTGCAGAAAAGGAAGAAGAAGGAATGACAGACCCTGCTTCAGGAAGGAGGAGACCCTTCAGTATAAGCTTTTCCCTCCTAATTTGTAAGAAGCGAGCTCTGAAAGAGGCACAGGCCTGACAAAGTGTCAAGGTGAGTGGTGCCTAAACAATATACACAAAGGGAGTATGGGTCTTAGGGATGCAGCTTATGTCTGCACTCTGTGCACTTTTTAAATGACTTTCAGCTCTCGGGGGAAATGAACACACACACAAACACACACACACACACACACACACACACTTAAAATGGCTGACTCCTATCAATAAAGTGAAAGACTGTTTCTCTGTGTGATATATATATATATATATATATATATATATATATATATATATATATATATATATATATATATATATGTATATATAGCTAGCCTAAATTACAGAGTACTAAGTAAAGTACTGCACACAAATAACTACTTAACATAAGGAATTTAACTTTACATGTCACACTAGCAGAGCTGACAATTCTAAATACCTAACCTATCTATATATTACTAGCCTAAAATACACAATCTCAGGAAAAAAAAACAAACACTGCTAAGCCTACTCTAATGCTAACACTAAGGAAAATGAAGAAAGAAAACTCTCTCAGTAAGGGAGGAGCACTAAAAAAGTTTTCCAAAAAGGATACAAATTCCAATCCCTCAAAAGACTGACCAAACAAGTAGGGTGGCAAACAAAATCTGAGGTAGCAAGATAGAGATCAGGAAATTTTGGGTAGGGGAGAAATCAGTGCCCTGGAACTGAAGAGCTTTAGATTCAGTCCCAATGTCAGATCAGGTTGGATCCAATAACCCACAGTTGAATTGGATGGAAATAGACAACACTGGATCCTAACTTTATCTAAGAAAGAATTCAAAATTTTAGTTTTGACATCCTCAAGAAGGTTTTGAGCACTCAACCAAGCAAACCTCCTGGCGGAAGCCCTAGAAGTGCCATTTGCAGAATCAAAAGCACATTTTAAAGAGTGGGTAGCCACTTAAGATGCAGAAGCAATTAGATTACACAAAAAAGTTTTTTTCTCCTCAGAAAAGGAAACAGATGCCATGACATTTCTCATGTTCTCAAAAAGAGGCAAGCATAAACTTTAACATGAGAGCTTGACAGTTCAGGATTCTAAAACTAAATGTTGCATAAGAATACACTTTTTCCCAAAGTCTATCAAAAGCTTTTGCATCCTTGTCAGAAGGAGGTGGATTGATATTAACCAGATACTTAGCAGTAGCTGGGTTCACCACATAATGGCTGCTTGGTCTGATCTAGGATTAGTGTATAATAACTTATAATACTAAGAAACTTTTTACAATCTTATTTTCTTTCTTAGGTGCAGCAGGCTGGTTGTCAGGCAAGTTATAGGCTGTAACAAAACATCCTTCAGTACTGAAAGAACAAGAGGAATTGGTGTAGATTCAGTAAATCCAGTTGCAAAAAAACTTAGTAATTTTACGGACACAATGGAATATCATGTTACCACTGGAACATCTGATTCATTGTGGAAATTCTGAAAAAGATAATACTTAAAAGTGACTGGCAGAAACCACACTTTCCTAAGAATATGAATCAGAATCCTCTGGGGAAAACACAGAAGTCTTCCCTTCATAACTATTCTGTGGATCAAAATCTTTAACCTCTTCAGAAAATGAAGAATTCTTTTTTCTCTTATCAGAATCAGCTGAACTGGAAGGGTCAAGAGCTTGAACTAAGTCCTTAGCTAAGCCTAATAAATTACTTCTGTCCAGAGTAACTGAGACTGAGGAAGACATATGTCTAAGTTTTTACTTCTTTTTCACAGGCATTTCTAAAGAAGCAGACCCACTTTTTTCAGGCAGGGCCTCCATACAGACAGGTAATCCATTCTGGCTAGGTAAAGTAAAATTCCCTGCTCCTTCCTTGCCTGCCAAGAGCACACCACCAGCCGCAGAGTATATGTCTAATCCTCGGTCCATGGTGGCTGTAGGGACTACACAAGAGGGAGTCATGGAAAAAGGTGAATGGTCTGAGTAACCAGAATTGGCCATATTAGAGTCACCTATCTGTGGCTCTACTAATATGGCAAAGGCCGTTTATGAATTTTATGGTTGGTAGTATGAAGAGCTAAGTAACTGTTAGGTTCTTCCATTGTAAAGCCAAAAAAGATGCTTGATTCCTGGGAAGGTTGGTAGCAATTATTAGTAAAACAGATAAGTGGCAAAAACAGAAGTTATTTACTCACAATAATGTTCCATCTGAGTAGTTGTACTTGTCATCAACCTGTGGGTTACAGATCTGTATCGGATCTGACTCGGCTGCATAATAGCATCTGATCTGAACTCCAAGCTCCTCCCTTTACCCATGATGCTCCATGCCTCCTTCCTCCCTCCCTTCAGATTGAATTTGGTGCACAAAACATAAGACATACCCGACCCAACAAGACCTTACCACTACTGGCAACCCAAATTTCCTGAGGTAAAGCATGGCAAAGAACATCCCTGAGGTGTCCACCTACCACATCTATATAGCCAGCACAATACTGACAAGGTCGGGGGAAGGAGTGGGGGATGGTTGAAGACAAATGAAGTACAACTATGCAAATGGAACGTTATGGTGAATACATAACTTCTTTATCTGAAGTAGTTGACTTCATTTGGTCTTATATGCCTGGGAGGCCATCACAGAAGGATATTCCGGAGCACGGCGGAGCCAAAAGATACCCTGTTCCTGGATAAGATGTCCAATTTATAATGTGAAATGAAGGTATGAGATGAGGACCAAGTAGCTGCAGAACAAATATCATCCAAAGACACCCTGGACCAAAAAGCCGCTGAAGTAGCCATAGATCTGGTAGAATGATCTTTTATTTGACCTGGTGGAGAAATTCCCCTAATGGAGTACGCCCGAATAATACACTGGGAAATCCAGCGGGCAATCATAATTTTGGAGACTGGTTTTCCTAAAAAGGGTTTTTAGTAAGAAACAAAAAGTTGGCCAGACTTATGAAAGGCTTTTGTCTTGTGCAGAAGTAATGGCAACTAAAAAAGCAGTCTTCCAAGACAGACACTGCAACTCTACCAAGGCTGTAGGTTAAAGGGAGAGGGGGGACTAAAGCCTGAAGCACTAAAGTAAGGTCCCACTGAGGTGTAGGGTCCTTCACCGGGGTCTCAAAAGAAGGGTACCCTTAAGGAAAGCCTTGCCAAGTTTAGAAGAGGCCAAAGAAATCATATTGCCTTACCACATGGAAATTAGAAATCACAGCTAGTTGGACTTTGACAGTGGAGGAGCTAGCACCTTGCTGAAAAATCCCTGCCAAAAATTCCAATACCACAGACAATGGAGCAGTAAAGGGATCCAATGCACATTGTGAGGCCTATAGTAAAAAAAAGTTTTCACTTACTACATTATACCCACCTGGTGGAAGATTTGTGAGCCGCCACCAAAATGTCTTTAATGGGAGAAGATAAACCAGGAGTCCTAATAACCATGGGAACTGGAGCAACCAAGCTGTGAGCTTCAGACTGTCCAGGTCTGGATGAGGAATCCCAGAGAGATGAGAAATGAGATCTGGAACTGGATCCAATGTCCATGTGATCCAATGTCCATGGTGGAACTACTAGATGAGACCATAGAGAGGGAAACCAGACTTGGCGAGGCCAGAATGGGGCAATGAGGATCACAAAGCTCCCCAGCCTGTGAGCTTTCTGAAGAACTTTTGATATCAAGGGCAGAGGAGGATAAGCATAAAGGAGACAGGGAGGCCAAGCATGAATCAGAGCATCTCTGGGGGCCTCCCCCTGCGGGGGGGTTCAGAGAAGAGCTTGCTGCATTTCGCACTGGAAGGAGATGCAAAAAGATAGCAGCAAGGCTGACCCCACTTTTGAAAGACCTGCTCCATCACTGAAGGATTCAGAGACCACTCATAGGGCATCAGGATAGATCTGTTGAGCCTGTCCACTAGAATGTTGGACCATCCCGGAATGTGCGTTGCCACCAGAAAACAGGCTGTGGAGATCACCCATTCCCATACTCTCACAACTTCATAACAAAGGGGGAAAGATCTGGTTCCCCCCTGTTTGTTGATGTACCAGACCACTGACATGTTGTCTGTCTGGATAGCAACCTTCCCTAGAGGAAGATGGGCATGAAGAGCCTGCAACGCAAGAAGCACCACCCTCATAGGTTCATAGGTTGGTACTAGGCCATCAGCCCTGGGGCTTATACAAGCCTAGCCATAACAATTCCCTGGCTATTTCTTCCCACAATATTTACTTCCCTGGACCCCTGTCTAGCAGGGTAACATCTCCAGGATGTTGATATGCAAACTGGTCTCGGAAGGAGACCACGTGCCTCGAACTGTCCTTCTCGAGCAGTGCCCCCCCCACACTAGCTGGGAGACATCCGTGGTCACAGTGGTCTTGGGTAATGATGGGAGAAAGGGACATTTCCCTGACTAGATCTGGGGAATGAATCCACCACTGAAGAAAGTCCCTGCACATTCGGGAGATTCGAACAGGATGAGACAATGGTAGTTCTAATAAGGATCATTGAACAGAAAGGGTCCACTGAAGAATCCGCATGTGAAGGCGCCCTTAGGGTAGCAGGTTGATCGTGGCAGCCATAAACTCCAATGCCCTCAGTACCGCATCTGCCGTCAGAAATTGGGTTTGAGGGACGTAAAGAACGTGTATCTTTAGGCTGTGAATTCTGTCTGGGGTAAGGAAAACTTTTGTCTGGATAGTGTCTAACCGAGCCCCAATGAAGTCTAAGATCTGAACAGGGGCCAGTTAGGACTTGTTGAGATTGATGGTGATGCCCTGCCTCTGTGCTAGTGAGAGGAAATAATCCCTGGCTTGGCAAAGCTGATGCTTGGAAGGGGCACTGAGGAGCCAATTGTTTCGGTAAGGGAAGACCTGAATACCCTGATGCCTCAGGTGAACCGCTACTACTGCCATCACCTTGGTGAACACCCTGGGGGCTGTGGTGAGACCAAAGGGAAGGGCTATGAACTGATAATGATTGGCTCCTAGCTGGAAGCAGAGGAACCTCCGAAAGCACCTGTCCATCTTGATATGGTAATACTTGTCCTGGAGGTCAGTTAGACACATCCAGTCATTTGCCTGCAAGAAGGGCAGGATGGACTGAAGTGTGACCATCCAGAATTTTGCCTTGGCAACTGACAGGTTCAAGGTGGATAGATCCAAAATGGATCAGAGGTCCCCCGTTTTCTTTGGCACTAAAAAGAACCTGGAATAAATGCCTGATCCGGACTGATCGGGAGGGACAGTTTGGATGACTGTCTTTATTAGCAGCTTTTCTATTTCTAAAGCTGCTTCCTTTCTTTGCACGGATGGGACGTACAGGAGGTGTTTTGGTTGAAGTGGTGGTTCGAGGAATGGAATTGAATAGCCCCTGAATATGATCTGAAACACCCAACAATTTGTTGTTATGGACTTCCATTCCATTGGGTTTTTTTGATAACTGGCCCCTGACTGCCTCCAGGGAGAAGAGGTCAGGCAGCCCTTCAGGGCTGCTGCCTGGGTCTGTCCGAGAGTGGTTCTTGAGACCTGTAATTTCTCAGACCCCCCTCTGCCTCTATGGCGGCATCTATCATAACCCCTTCTGCCTCTAGGGAATGGTGAGTCCTGAGTGTCCTGGGAAAACGCCTGAGACTTCCAGAACCACATCTTCTTAGTCCCTCACCGATTCCTAGAAAAAGATCTTTCAGGGGAGAAGAAGCGGATCTTACTGAAGTTGGTGCGCCTTGTTTGCTGTGGCATAGACTGGATTCGGGCCTGCTGGATCTAGCTTTGTTTGTGTAACTTGAGCACTAATCCAGGCATTCTCTAAAGTATTCAATTGTATTTATTACTGCTTGGTAGTAACTTGATTAAAGTGTAGCTATCATTCTATGTCTTTTGGATTAAGCACTTGGGCTTCAGACCAGTTGTTTTACATTAGGAAGGTTTGTGGCATGCACTGTGGTGGCAGGACAGGTAGCTTTCATCCTTCTAAGTTGGGAACTGCTGATTGAGAGCCCAGTGTCTGTTATTCTTAAAGTGTATTAGTTCTGGTTTAAGCACTTGGGCTTCAGGCCAGTTATTTTACATTAAGAAGGTTTGTGGTCTGCACACTTGTGGGAGAAGAGGCTGGATTCTGCCCTTCTGAGCTGGGAATTTCTGGTTAAAGGTTTATAGTGCCTGAATATTTGAACTGTATCTTACTGAAATTGGTACACCTTGTTTGCTGTAGCATAGATTAGATCCAGGCCTGCTGAATCTAGCTTTGTTTATATGCTTGTTGTTTGTTTGCTAGTTATTTCCCTGGAACGCTAATTCCACCTAATATGTGGCTTCTCAGCGCTTCTGTGGATCACTAGTGATATCTGCATTGCTTACTGTACTTATTTCCTTGTTTCACTTGAAAGAAAGTTACTGTTTGTCGTTTTTACATTTAAGTTACCTGTAACACATTGCACTTAAGTTACCTGGCACTTGCTCACTAAAGCAATTATATAAAAGTCAGCACTAAAAATTAAAAGCACTACGCCCTCACTCCCCACTGGCCCTGGTTTTCAATTATTAAGGAATTCCCAATATTATTCTAGCATGTCCAAAGTTCAGTTGTCAATCTCCTCTCCGGTCCAGCTGGTGAATCTGGGAATCTTGAGGCAATGTTACAACTGCCTCATGTACACAGACAACCCTCTCCTCCTCCCAACAAATTCCAACACATGTGAGAGATGCAACCATATAGCCAAACTGGAGGCTAAGCTCTCTCAACTCAGTACTGGCATAACCAGTCAGGAGGAGAAGGAAACCACACTCACTACAATTCCAGTCTCACATAGACCTACCACAACAGCAAACCAAACACATAATCACACAAAACATACTCGAGGCTCTAAATAAAGATCTGCCAAGCAGCAGAGACCTCCAAAGCAGACACCCAAGCAGCCGCTACCCCAAAACAAAACACGTGCAACACATATCTCACAAAGCCAGTGTGCCGAACAGTCACAGCCCTTAAGACTAAACAACACACCTGATACACTTGTAATAGGTGACTCTATCGTCAGGCACACTGACGTCCCGCT
Source organism: Protopterus annectens (assembly GCF_019279795.1). Lineage (NCBI taxonomy): Eukaryota > Metazoa > Chordata > Ceratodontiformes > Protopteridae > Protopterus > Protopterus annectens. Next base: position 1,592,900,708 of record NC_056728.1, read on the forward strand.
CACCAGGCTGAACAAGGAGAGGGTCACGGTGAGCAGCCTGTCTGGCGCTAGGATCCGCCACATAACACAAGCACTCAGGTCACTCCAAGGCAAGTACAAATATGACTCAGTCATTGTCCATGCTGGTGTGAATGACCTGAGATGTACCTCCCTGGACTACATGAAAAGAGACATAAAGGAGCTCTCTGAGCATGTGGCCCAGGCCGGTATGACCCTGACCTTGAGTAGCATCTTACCCTCACCAAGAATGATGCCACAATATGAAGACAAGATGATCAATTTCAACAATTGGCTTAAGTACTGGTGTCATTCAAAGGGGATCCAATGCCTGTCAGCTTGGGATGATATGCTCGACAAGCCACGATGCTTCGCTAGGGACGGCTTGCACCTATCACCCCTGGGCTTTCGGATATTGGCAAAGGCTCTTGCTACCCCATAGTGCCTTTTAGGCAAGGCTCAAAAGACAAACCCACCTCCATAGGTATCACAAGGGATAAGAAACTAAGAGTAATGCTACTCAATGCCAGAAGTCTAAACCTCAAGATGCATGCACTCGAAACTCTCCTTAGCATGGAGAACATAGATATCTGTGCAGTAACAGAAACCTGGTTCAGGGATCCCGAGAGCACCCCAGCACTACCAGGTTATACCTCATACAATGCTTTTCGGCCCCAAAACTTGGACCGAACCACAAAAGGAGGGGGAGTATCGATATTCATCAAAGATACCCACACCTCCAGGTTGGTGGCAAAGCACGAAGCATCAGAGACTATCCATGTGCAACTAACAGTGGGTAAAACTGCCTTCCAGTTTATAGCCTGCTACAGACCACCCTCCCAAACCCAGGAACCCCACTCGGCCTTCCTGAGAACACTAGAAAATATGAAGGTCTCTCCAAACACCATTATATTGGGCGACTTCAACTACCCAAACATAGACTGGGAGCATTACTCTAGCTCCAACACCTAGCCCAAAGGTTCCTAGAATTTATAAACTCAAATGCTATGGAACAACTTGTTACCACTCCCACAAGAGGGGAAAACATACTGGACCTGATCATCACCAACATGGGGACTCTATGCTCCAGACCAGAAGTGTATCCCTCACTGGTAAGATCAGACCATAAACTAATCTCACTGGATATTCACATCCCGACCCCACCCCCTGCCCAGAAAACCACAGTGAAAAACTTCTCTAAAGCAAATTTCACACTCCTCAAAACTGAGGTGGAATCCTTCAAAGCCCCCGGGCCTGTGGAAAATACGGCCCAGACCGCAGAATCCTTTATAAACGCATTCTATGAACACCTTCAGGAATGCATGGATCATGCGATCCCAAATAAAACCAAGACCCAATCCTCCAAAGGCAGATGTCCTGTCTGGTGGACCCCAGCCATAAACAAACTATATAATAGAAGGAGGAAGCTACTAAATGATAGAGCAAAATCCCAAAAAGGGAAGGCATCACTGATCAGTATTAGCAAAAAACTATGGGCACACATAAAATTGTCTAAGGCCAGCTTCGAGAGAAAAATTGCACAGGACACTAAGGATAATCACAAGGCTTTCTTTAGTTGTTAGGAACCTGGGTGGTAATTCCCAGATATGCTCAGAATTAGTCCAAAACGACAAAAAATACACCGAACCCACAGACATTGCCAACATCCTAGCTGACAGGTTCAGTACAAACTTCTCCCCCCCACCTCCCCACCAAAAGGGCAAATATCTATCCCAGCAGAGTGCTGCCCCATTGACATATCAGATGCTCAGGTAAGAGCCGCCCTCTCCAAAGCAAAAAACACAGCATCAATGAGACCAAATGGTGTCCCGGGCTGCATCCTACATGAACTCCAAGAAGAGCTAAACCCAAACATAAAACTACTGTTCAATCTCAGCCTTACTACAGGATATGTGCCCAAAGAGTGGCGTACAGCAACAGTGGTCCCTCTCCATAAAGGTGGTGCCTCAACGGATCCTGGAAACTATTGCCCCATAAGCCTGACTAGCTTGGTCTGCAAAGCTATGGAAAGGATCATCATGGACCTCATAAATAAAGATATTGGGGACCTTACAGACACTGGATCCTACCCAGTTCGGCTTTGTTAAGGGCAGATCCTGCCTCTTAAACCTGGTTGATTTCTTTGAAACAGTCACCAAGGCCATTGACGAGGGGAAGGTGGTCCACACAGCCTACCTGGACCTCGCAAAAGCCTTCGATACAATACCCCACTCGGGCATTATAGATAAGCTCACCAGCTTAAATATAAACCCCTATGTCACTAGATGGATTGCAAACTGGCTCAAGGACAGAACCCACATGGTTAGAATTGCTGGAGCCATGTCAGACTCCAAACCAGTTACAAGTGGTGTCCCACAAGGCTCAGTCCTGGGACCTCTCTTGTTCGGTATATATTTCTCAGAGGTACAGGCCAACACGGAAGGACTGTGGCTGACCAAGTTCGCAGATGACTGCAAACTGGGCACCATAATCGACTCTCCAGTTGACACAAGCATCCTCCAAAAGGGCCTCATAGAAACAGACAACTGGTGCCAGAGCCATGGCCTCAAGCTAAATGCCAAAAAGTGTATAGTCATCCCCTTTGGCAAAAACAAAGTGCCCACAAATTACCACATAGGTGGTAATCCATTAAGTACAGAAGAAGTAATTAGGGACCTGGGGACCCAAGTTGATAGCAATCTCTCATTTGACAACCACGTGGCCAAAGTGGTTAGAAAAACATTTTATATAGCCCACCTAATCATGAAGGGATTCACATCTAGATCAGGGGACATCATCGTGCCTCTTTACTCATCCCTCATCAGGCCCATAATTGAGTACAATGCCCCTTTTGGGATGTACCTTACCAGACTCCTGCAGCAACTGGAAAGACCCCAAAAGTACCTCACCAAGAGGATCAAAGGGCTCAAACAGATGCCATATGCTGCCCGGTTAAAGAAACTCCAGCTCTACTCAGTGGCATACCGCCTGTTCAGAGGTGATCTGTGCTTGACATATAAAGCCATGTCCAACCCGGAATTAATGGACATGCTGCACCTCAGAAAATCCAAATCCCATCGAGCTACGCGCTCGAGAGACGTGAACCTCAGCACTGAAATAAATAGGACATGCTGGAGGGACAGATTCATAACCCAGAGGCTCCCTTCACTCTGGAATAAAATCCCAGTCCAGGTTAGGCAGAGTCCCTCATTGACTCTCTTCAAGAGGAATCTTGATGAGTGGATGGGAGATCGTAGGTTTACCCCAGATATCACTTCTGTGTCACTGTTAGACAGAGGCACAGTATACTAACCTCGAAAAAGGGCATAGCAAAATAAATTTAAAATGGGTGGCGAAAGCCAAACACATTCTGGCTAGGCTTATAAATGCCCTAGGGCAGATAGCCTAGTATGAACCTATGAACCTATGAACCGACAGCAGACAGTGTCTTTCCATCCTTCTCATTCTGGACCAAAATATTGCGTACCAGCTTCCCAAACAGGGAAGAACCGTCATATGGGGCATTGGTGAACAACACCTTAAAGGGTTCCGAGAACTGATACAGCTGGAGCCAGGCATGTTGCCTGATGGCAATGCCTGTGCCGGCAGCCCTAGCGGCTTCTTCAGTAGCATGGGAAAGAAGATGCATGGATGTGTTAGCGACTGATTTCAGAGTGGCCATTTGAGCGGTAAACGTCGTCTTGTCTCTCTCCGACATGGACTCAGGGGTCGACTCAGCGATCTTACTAGGTCTCGTTGCAGCTGAATCACATGTGCCATGTAATTCAGCTCTCTTAATGAGAAGATGGATGAAGCATACACCCGCTTCCCGAATTGACCCATCATCCTTGATTCTCAGTCAGGAGGATAGACTGAAGAGTTCTCCTGAGTGAGCTTTTTTTTTTTTATGGCAGCTGCCACCACCATAGCATCAACTGGGGGCGCTTTGTTCCAATACATCCTATCCAAAGGGGGGCTAAGAACTTTGTCCTGGCACTTTGGGATGAGCTCCACCATGTCTGGTTCCTTCCACACTCAATATGGTATAAAGTCTACTAAGGGATCAGCAGGAGGGGACACCCAGGAAGTAGATGGGCCTGTGCCGAATGCCTCTAGGAACACTGATTCGTCCGGGGTTGGTTTTTGGGCAGACCACTCCTCCTTTGGTGGAGAAGTTCCATGATGTCTCCAAAGGAGACATCCTCGGAGTGTGACCAGAGGGAACCTTCCCCTTCTTCCAAATCAATGTCTTCGGTAAGGGAAGTCCAAATGCCTCCGTTTGCACGTCCATTTGCGAGGGATCTCCTCAGTGGGAATCTCTGGGGAGGACTCTCAAATGTCTTGCTGCTCCAAAGCAGGAGCTTCCTTAGGCAAACCGGCAACAGGCTATCCCTGAGATGGCAGGATGGTCGGGGCCATACCCAAAACAGAGGGACTCGGGGCGGAGTCAGAGAACAAAATGGTTAAGGGTCTTGACAAAATCGAGAGAACCCTCTCCACCACATTAAAGGCCAAAGGAGAACAGACATCCTAAGAAGAACTAGTAGGAGCCGTCCCCCTCTGACCCAATGGAGGAGTCAGAGCCGTGACTCCAGGAGCCAAGATGCCGGGGGGAAGCCTGCACTCTGACACACTCAGAGCCGACAGCAACCCCTCAGTTCCGACGCCAAGGATACAGGTCCAAGAGCTCAGATCCGATCTGGTCAGATCTGACACACTCAAGACAATGGCCGGCGTCAAGGTACAAGGTAGTATCGGTGCCAACCCTTCAACCCAGAGGGTCCTCGGATCCAAGGGCTCCAAAACCGAAAGTCACATCAGAGAAGGAGTAATCAGGGTAAAGAAAGATCGTGAGCTTCCCGCTCCAGAGGGAGAGGGGGCAGGCAAGACTCCCATCTGGATTTGGGTATGGATAAACTTCCGCATATTCCTATCCATCTCTGCTTCACTAAGACTCTGGGTGAAGTAGGAGGAGGAGGCTACAGACACCGGTCTGGACTGTCGATGAGGGGAAGCCCGAATGGAAGACCAGATCCGGGAGTCCTCCAGCTCAGGGGAAAACATGGGAGAATGGAGCCAGCGAGATCCTGGTCTGGTCGCTGGCCTGGTTTTCAGCGGAGGCCCTGCCAGAGATGAGTGGTCACGCGACCGCTTCTTAAGCCTATCTTTTTTTGGCTTCTCCCCTTCCTCAGGCCTCTTGGCAGGAGCTTGAATCCCAGTGGTGGGAGAAGGGGAAGAAGCTGAGGTCGTGGCAGAAGCTGGGGGATACGGGGGCTACCGTCCCTGAGGAGGTAAGTAAGCCCTTCAAAATAAGCTTATCCCTCCTGTCTTTGAGTGCCCAAGGGTTAAACCCCACACAGATAAGACAGGAGGTAAGCAGATTGGCAGCCCCCAGACATACCATGCACAGTGTGGCCATAGACTGGGGAGAGCTTATGACCACACTCTGCACATTTCCTAAAACCTGGTTTTGGGGTATCAGCCATACTCGCAAGATAGGCCCACACACACACACACACACACACACACACACACAAGAGCTGTAGAAAAGGAACAGAACGGAGAAGAGTTTTTTTTTTTTTTTTTGGGTTGGGGAGGTGGAAAGTAGAGAGAGAGTTAGAAATATTAAAGATAGAGAAAAAGGTCCAAGATTGACACACTTACCCCCCCCCCAAAAAAAAAATGCTCAGAGCACAATGTTTACTTTTCAGCAGCAAACGAGATCTGGTGGGAAGAAGTAGACAGGGGGCATTATGGGTAAGGAGAGGAGCTTGGAGGTCGGATCAGATGCTAGTTATGCTGCCGAGTCAGATCCGATATGGATTATAACCCACAGGTTGAAGACCAAATGAAGTCAACTACTTCAGATAGTTACTTATTTCACAAAAAAAAAAAAAAACACAGCAAAGATCACTTTAAACACTTACCACAGCACCCAAAAGTAAAATAACATAACTTTCACATAGAAAAAATAGTTTTAAATTAGTTTTAATAACTTTTTCCCCACAAATGTAAAACGTAACTCACCGGTTTAAAAGTTACTAAGTGTCATGTGACAGTCAATAAAAACAAATCTTCCTAACTTAAAATTTATAATTTTGCAGGTAAAAGTCAGTTTTTGTCAAAAATACAAGTGTAGAAGTTTTTTTCCCCCAAAAGGAAACTATCTGCTAAGCAACCTAAAGTGTTATGTTGACTGTTGATCCTCAAAAGCCCACAAGAAAAGTGTTTTTCGGAGGCAAGAAAGCTCTGGAGGGCTTGGTGCCTAAACCTCTCTTTTTCTTTAGCTCAGCTCAAGTTGTTTGGGTGCATGGAAGGTGCCCTTGAAGCTTTGGAAACTGGCTGTCTATTATATCCTTAGCAGAATATAAGCTATATAGCTAAGGGTAGTGGGGTAGTAGAGCAGCGACTATAATGTTGAAAATGTTTAAGGTTTTTGCCTATTTTTGTAAGATAATTTCTGTAAACTAATAATTTTCATGCTAAATCTGCACTGCAGTTTTTCCTGACTCTCCATTACTAACTTTGCTTTATGGTACCAAATTGGGCAACAATATTCAAGTTTAGTTCTGATACTACTCCCCAGTATCTTGGAACCCCAGTTCCTTAACTTGTAACGTATGGTAAGTAAAAGATTGCTTTTCATCAACCAGTACCCCAATATGTTTCAAGACTGAAACGCTGTCCATCAAGACTGCATTAAGACTGCATTAATTGTGTTTATATGTAGCAAAGGATATGAATTCGGTTTTATTCACATTTGTTATCATATGTTTTTTATTTTGCAAGGACATTATTAACTAATCACTAAACTGAAAACAAATGCACCCTAAAAAAACAGAACTTTGTACAAAAATATGTGTTCAACAAGTTAACCACATAGAATGTAACAATATTCTTTTGCAATATTCTCCTGAAAATGAATACAGATCTGTAAGTTCTTCAACATAGACATAAACTTAAGTCTCCCTGAATACATTCTGTAACCTATACTCAAAGTAAAAAGTTTGACATTTCCAGTGTCTGAAAATAATTGCAAATACAAGGATAACAGTTTTCAGCATAATTTCTCTACTGCCTCTAAATTACATACTGGGTCACTAATACGCAGAAGCCAAAACAAAGCATGTCTTTCCAAAGAAGGTAATCCACTATGCTCTTCCCACAAAGCGGCTTCCCTCATCACTTTCCTATGCTCTTTACCTGACATAAATTCTACAACATGTGTAGGTAATCTGCATCTACAACCTTACAGCACCAACATATTGCAGCTTGAACTCCACCTCTCACTTTAAAGGCGGTTGTAAGGATTTGCCAGAAGTGCATCAGTTTGAACTGTCTAAACGCCAAAATGTGACCTGGCAAATATCTCCTTCATAGGGTAGCAATATCATGTCACTGTGAATCTGTCAAACAAATGTTCACTGAAGGACTCCAGTCAGTTTTAAAATCTTTACAGAGATAAACTCTGGGATTCAGAAAAGCTTAGCAGGTTTTGGAAGCCTTATCTTGGAAAATTTCTCAATCACACCTTTTCTGATTCACAGACAATTCTACAGCACTTTTTCCCTTACAGGAACCTCATTACTTCAGCATGGAGACCGGTCTTGTAAGGCAAAGCCACATGGTAATTCACCAGTCCAAGGGCGTGGCTAATGCTAATTAGTCACGTGTTCGCCTCAGAAATGTCCACAGTTTCAGATTTGCTCAGAGGAATGATTATCTGAATCACTTGGCTGAGTAGAATTTTACTTTAGGAGACAAAATGTGCCCTCTGAGAAAAGAACTCACAGTGGCAAGTTAAGTACACAGACAAGGCAAGTTCAGTGCATGTATGTGGGTGTGGACATGTGTGTCTCTCTCTGCAGGGGCATGAATGAGGCTGCATGAAGGGTGTGTGTGTGTGTGTGTGTGTGTGTGTGTGTGTGAGTGCTCGCACGCGTGCCTGACTGATCACACTACACCATTAGCTAAGGGATTGCAAGCCTGGATGCATGTGTGTTAGTGTATAAGTGTGAGTCCATGGGTGAGTGTTTCCATGAGTTTGGGGGGGGGGTGGCTTGTTTGTAGATAAGTAGATGTGTTAGTGTGTGTGAGAATGTCTGAGATTGTGTATATAGATGCGCGAGTGTGTGTGAGAATGTCTGAGATTATGCATGCAGATGTGTGAGTGTGTGTGAGAATGTCTGAGACTAGTGTTTGAATATGTGTGTGTGTACGCGCGCTCGCATATATGGGGGTGCCTTTACTAATGCTATGCATGGCATGCTAAGAAGAACATTAGTGCATTCAGGCCTGGTGGCACAGTGTTCTATTCAGAGACATGGTCATGAGTCACTAATGGGGTCCATCTCACTTCAGCTATACCCTGTCTTTGAATCAGACCTCTGTAGTGATAACTCCCACTTTGGGCAATTAGTGTGGGTAAAGAGAAATTCAGTGATAGGGTCATGAAAAATATATAGGTAAGAGCAAGCAAATCCTTGGGATACACTCATTCTCTACAATGAACTAAAACTAAATTAAACTATAAAAAATGCCCACTAACAGCTACTTAAACTGTTGATTTTAACATAACTATTAAACACGGAACTCATCTGGAGAACTTGCCAAAAAATGTCAATTTCTGGTTTGATGACAAGGCATTCTTCATATGTAGGGAGTGATCCATTTGCAAGATAAAATAAATCACTCCAAGTTTATACCGGATTCCCAACAAACAGGCCTCTGTTATACAATATACCTTTGTGAATTCCAGATTTTATCTCATGTACTTAAAGCTTCAAAGTTTATATCCAATACCTTTAAAACTTTCAGAAGTTTCCTTTACGGGTCCTGTATTTTGATTTCCTCCACCCTGTTTACATGACTTAATTTGTATTGTCTGACTACCAATTTGGGTAACCAAAAAATAGTATGCGCCTGTATTATAAGTGAAAACATAACAGCAGCAATATATGCCTTAAAATCCAGGAGTCCAAAATGAACAGCTTCTTATACACCACTCCTGGTGTTTTTGCATTTCAAAGAAATAAAGAAACCAATTACTGTACATCATTCAGGAAAGAGAAGTGACAAGGTTTGGGAAAATGCTTAATTAAAAACATAAACTTAGGTAAACCAAACATTGTAAGTACAGAGTTTAGCAAGAAGAATTAGCCAGAGTCCCTTCAATTGCTGCAACAATCTTTGAAGCTCAGAAATAAATACAGCCATATTGAATGCTATTTGAAATGATAAATTATATTGAAGCTGGATTCCTTTAACCGTATATTGGTATGCAACCAGGAAACCCCCTAATTATATGTCTGCTATGGACTCTTTATATCTGGCATCCTCATTATCGGCTAATTTTTTTCATATTTTTACATGGGGTCAGGATGTTGTGTCAAATATCACCACCTCTCTTGACCTAGAGCTACTCTTCTACCTTTTTACACTGTCATGATTGTTGCAAGTCTTCTCACAGGCAGTCCATCAATATCTTTGCTGGATATCCTCATCTTCTTTTGCCTTCTTTCTTTCTCTCCCATATCATTCTTACTAAATCATTTACTTTCCTACACATGTGACTGAACCACTACAGTCTGTTGACTGCAACTGGGGCTACCCTGCCTTCTGCTCTGATAACCTAATTTCTTCATCTGACATACAGTGTGCATTGCATTACCCATCTTAGGAATTTCATCTCCATCCCTTCAAGCCTCCTCAGCTGCTCTGCCTTCACTTCCCAGTTTCTCTGCTATACAAAAGCACTGGTTGCACCACTCTTTTTTACATCTCAGTTTTCAGCTTTTTTCTGTCACATACTATCACTGACATTGTATGCCAGTTGGCTGCAGCACTTCCGGTATTAAATTGGACCTTCTCATTCAGACTTCCCTTCTCCTCAACCACACCTCTCAGATACTTGATGTTGTTAATCCATTCCACTATTTCCCTTTTTTCTAAAATTTTAGCATCTTCTTGTTTCCTGCATTTGCTGCCATAACAACTCCCTTGTAGGTACTCAGTTTAACACATATGCCTTCAATATTGCATTCCACTCCCTTATCATTTGCTGAAGTTCTTGCTTAGAGTCTGCTTACAATGCTACATCATCAGCATACAGCAGCTTTGTTGATCCATCCTGTTTACTAATGTAGTCCATTATTAGTATGAACAAGAGTTGGCTCACAACTGAGCCCTGATACATACCATCTCCCAGTGAAAACCCCGAATTAAGTCTGAACACTGTTCAAACTTGTGTTATTGGGTTCTTGTACATAGCCTGCACTAATTCAACCAGTGTTTCTGTGAACTTAAAGTATTGCAAGACAGCTTATTGCAAATGTAATGAAGTGGAAAGTACAACTGAGTAAGTAAACTTCCCATAACAGTAGATGTCCCAATGATCACTGCTATAGTTACCTTAGCTATAGGGGTAATGTCCTGCCAAGGATAGAACAGCCAGCCAGCTTCCAAAGCTTCAGGTCACATTTCACATGCCCAAATAGATAGTCTGAGATGTGCTATCAGAAGGAATGGGTCAGAGCCAAGGCATTCTGAGCTTCTGATGAAACATATCCAAGAGTAAAAAGACATGACTGTCCACACCCTGGCAAAAGAATACATTACAAAAATAAGGGGATGAAGAGAGGGAGAAGCTACTCCTGCAGTGATCATTAAAACATCTACCATTATGGTAAGTTTACTTACACAGCTGTATCATGTTCATCATTTTGATAACTGCTGTAGTAGTCTTAGCTATATGACAAGATTACACTAACATAGTACATCTGGGAGGTAGAAGGGGAAGGGTTCAGGAGTCCCTGGGAAATGGTCCCAGCAAAGCCTGATCAAGACCCTGATCAAGACCCTAGAGAAGCAATCGAGCTTGAATGCATATACAACCCAGTTGCTGCTTCTAGAATGTTTCTGGAAATCAACCCTTTCCAAAAAAACATAGAAGAAGCCAAGGCCCTAGTAAAGTGAGCTTTGACCTTGCCTGGAATAGTTTTGTTGTGGTGGGAACAACAAAAAGCAATGGCCTGAGACAACAGTTTAGAAATAGTCAGCTTTGACACAGATTGTCCCTTTTTCTTACCTTCACAAGAAATGAACAAATGATCAGAAGATCTATCAAGTTAGTACCGGAGCTGTCTGTGGACACCAAAGGTATGCAGTATCCTTTTGCCCTCATTTTTGGGTTAGGAAAGAAAACAGTGAGATGGATAGTTTTCCTTAAAGTGAACTCAGATACCACTTTAGGTATAATGTAAGGATTAGTGCTCAAGTTCTGTTTGAAAAATGAGATAGGGCTGACATATCACTAGAGCTTACAACTCAGATACTCTTCTTGCAGAGGTCAGAGCAATCAGTAAAACAGTTTTCCATGTTAAAAACCTCAAGCTGTCCAGATGAGCTTCTTCAAATGGAGCAAATGTTTGCCTCTCTAACACAGCATTAAAATCCCAAGGAGGAGACACAGTTTTCATTGGGGGTCTATTACACAACACCACTTTCACAAACATTCTAACATGAGAATTCAGTAAAATAGGGGGATCCATTGGCAGGCATATTGAAATAGACAAATGAACCTTGACAGAAGAGTAAGAGAGGCCATGTGACAGTAACTCACATAAATATAGCAAAATCAGAGACACCAGCCACAGATGGGTTCTGGTTATGATGCTGGCACCAACAAAACTAATTTTCCATTTGCTTGTATATGATTTTCTAGTAGCAGGTTTCTTGCATCCATTAGTGCTTGCTTCACATTCTCAGAAATCAGATGACTAAAAGGTATTAAGACCCTATCATCCAGATAGTCAGTTATAGTTGTTTGGGGTCAAGATGCATCAAACATCATTGTTTTCCTTTGAGTAGACCCATTCTGACAGGGACTTTGTGGTGACTGCACCTGGCCAATTCCAAAGGAAGGGAGAACCATTGTTGCTTTGGCCAGATGGGAGTCACCACAATGATCTTGAAGGATTCCTTCTGACTTTTCAGAAGTACCTCCGTATCAGTGAAAAAGGTGGAAAGACATACAGGAGCATTCCTGTCCAAGGAACAGAAAAGGCATATGTCTTCAAGGCCTTCTTGCATAGAGTCCTGGAGTAGAATTTAGCCAGTTGATTGTTCAGAGAAGAGGCAAAAAGGTCTGCTTGAGGAACTCTCCACAGCTGGATCAAAACTCAGAAAAAAACTCTCATCTAATTTCCATTTGTGAGGGTCTGCCTTTGCCCTTCTCAGTCAGTCTGCCACACAGTTTTGCTGTGATGGAATGAAGGATTCCTGTACAGTGAGATTCTGCTGTAAAGGTATATCCCAGGCTAGTGTGGCTAGTCTGCATAGGAGTTTCCCCTTGCTTGATAATGTGCTACATCACTGTGGTATTGTGCATTGTCTGTAACTATTTCAAAAGGTCCTGGGGGCTAGAGATGACTCAGAGAATTGAGTGCATCGATAACAGCAAGCATCTCCTTGACCTTTATGTGCTTGCATCCACCTTTGTTGTCCCAGATATCCTGCACTTTTATTCCTTTTTGATACTGTTCCCCAAGCAAAGTCCAAAGTATCTGTGGTGTCTGCTTGCTCTGGAACAGGGAGGGAGAAGGGGAAACCTGGACGTAGGGATATTTAATGTCTCTGTGAAGCGATTTATCTTCTGACAAATCCCAGAACTGGAATTTGAAATGACAAAGGGTGTTGGTACAGGGACCAGAAAGCCTTCAGATACCACTGTATTTTTCTCGTGAGGAGTATTGTCAAGGGTGTCATGAGAATCATAGATAGTGTGAGACAAAATTCTGAGGTACTCTTTTGCAGAGACTGAATACTGATGGAAAACCCTTGAAATAAATCTAGATATAGATTTTTTTTCTTGAGGAAGAAAAGCTCTTTGAATTGAGTTTCTTAGCAGAAACTCCAGGAACATAATCCTGTGTGATGAAATCAAAAAAGACTTTTGAATGCTGTCTTGGAATCCCAGCTTGTGTAAGAGATCTCTCACCCAAGAGACAGCTTCCTGACAAAAAGACTGCAAAGTCAACTAAATATGGAAAAATGTGGATACCTTGTATTCTGCAACAAGTTATTCATGTTGTGAACACTTTTGGTGCAGCTGATAAGGCAGAGAACTGATAATGCGATCCAGACCCAAAAACCTTTAGAAACGCCTTAAGTCTAGATAAATACGAATGTGATGATAAGCACCATGTAATTCTAGTGTTACTAGAAAGCTTAAATGAGGCAGAAAGTGTAAAAGGTTGTAAAGTGACTGCATTTTAAACTTCAGCATTATCATAAATTGGTTTAGGAAAGAAAGCTACAGAACTGCTCTCCAGGAATTTTCTTTCTTTGACATTAAAAACATCCTTGAGTAAAAATCTTTCTCAAACTGGGAAGAAGGAACTGGCTCTATTGCTACCCAAGACAACACGTAGTACAGGTGGGAAATGAAGTAATGTGGTCTTGTGGATGACGAATTACTCCATGAAAAGGAGGAATTTCCTCCCACTGCCATCTGTAACCTTCGGAATCAATTTGTCTAAAACCATCTATTGCCAAAGAGAGAACTGGAGAGTCAGAATTTCTGGGAGGGATAAGACACTGCCAGGGTGAAAAGGGGGTGGGGAACATAGTCCCCTAAATAGCCATTCTGGCTTGTTTGACCTTTGGTGTGGTGGTGGGGTGTTTCTGCTTTCTTTTTGGAACCTCCATGCCATTGCTTCTGTTTACCAGCATTTTGCTGACATTGTTTGTTTTATTTTGTTTCTTGCCAAAATTGGAAGAGGGAGTACATAACCCTTGTAAATTTTGGAAAAGAGGGCTGAAAATCTAAGATTCCCTGAACTAATTTTCCCCTCTCATCACATTTTTTGATAACCTCTGCAGCAAGGGGACCAAAAACTAAGTCTCTTTCCACATGAGAATTTCAAACCACATTTTTCTATATCTTCTGGGAGGTTCAGAGAATACAGACAAACTTCCTCTTGTTTAAACCATGGTTTATTAAGTCAAATTGCAGATAGTGACACTCCTCCTCCTCCAATACTGACTGCACAGCAGGGATGTAAGAAAGTTTTGGAAATTCCATTTGTAACAGCTCATAGTGTTTTCTAATTGGAAGAGAAACCTCAGCGTTCCCACATTGAAAACACTGGCACATTCTGGAAATAGTCTCAGAGACAAATAGAGCCGCTCGGTGGCAGAATCAAATACCATGCTCACATCTGCATCTGAATCAAAAATTTGAGGAGAAAACCTTGCATCCCTTCATCTTTCTGGCCAGATTCAGATTCTTCCATCTCTTTAGGAAAAGAGGAATCTCCCTTTTTTTTTTTTTTTACCAGAAACCACCTTTTTGACAGGAAAATTGAGGGAGTTAGGTTTATTAATGACAACAGCAGCTACCCCAGGGATGGTCACAATACTCTAAACACGGAAGTCTTCCCTGCTCTTTCTCCCAGAACCAACAAAAGCTGCTCTCCCTTGCCCACTAAGGGGACCCAAACAGCCAGAGAGTACATGACTACTGTAGGTGGTATACCAGGTGGATCAGGGGGGAAATATGAGTGGTCTGAGGAACTAGCTTTGGCCAGAGCAGAGTCACCCATGTGTGACTGAGGCAAATTGCTAGCCTGCTGTGGTGACAAAGGCTGTTTTCTCAACTTTTTCTTTTTCTGGGTAGAATGACCAACCATAATACCAGTAGTTTCTTCCAAGGGCAAACCAAAAATGGGGCCTCTTGCCTGTGTAAAGTAAGTCACACAAGTCGGTAAAAGTTGAAAGTAACAAAAGGTCACCTTTTCCCAGTAAAACCACTATAAAATCACTAATACACTTTGCCAGCCCCCCCCCCAATCAAAAAAGGTAAAGTAAAATAAACACAGATGTTATGTAGTCCTATCTCCACCTTCATTCTTACACATGGGTTTGGAGCCGATCCTCGGCTCTGACTCGGCCTTTTTACACGTTCTAAGTCTTTTAGTTGGCTCGTGGTTAGCTAGGTATCCCATGGTGCACCAGTACAATCTCCAGATCTCGTTTGCTGCGTCGACGAGTTCGGATGTGCTTCTTCCTGGCCATGGCTAAGTTAACACATTTTGTTAAATTTTTGGATAAATTCTGCTAGTTTCATATTTAAATAGCTTTATATAGCTGTTGTTAGTGTCGTTTTTGTACTTAGATAGTTAACATTTACTAGAGTACTTTCTGTGTTAAGTTTCTTTGAGAATAGTTGGCCGTGGTATCCTGTGTGCCAGTTTGTTTCTTCACTGGGTTGTTTTATATATATATATATATATATATATATATATATATATATACACATATACATACTGTTGATATACATACTGTTGATATACATACTGTTGATATTAGTGGTCGTAGGTGTCTTTGCACGTAGTTTAGACTGTGCGTGCATTTTTTCAATATTTAGATAAGTTTCTCTCATATTAAAATAAATAGCTTTTGCTTGCGGAGTTTTCTGCTTATTGGTATTTGCATTTATATTTGTATTTCCATTCAGACTGGGGTTTTTTTGACCTTCGTTCTCTTCATTTGAATTATTAGACATTGTATTTCTTCTCTAGTGTGTGTGCGAGACCGTTGAATTGTCTTCTGTACCTTTCCTTCTAGGTCCGTTTTAGTTAGAGGACCTAGATTTTCTCCCTTCTTTCTCTACCAGGGCTAGGCTCGTTTAAGTTAGAGGACCTAGTCCTCATGGATGTGTCTTTGTTGGTACTTTAAGGGCTAGGCCCGTTTAAGTTAGAGGACCTAGTCCTCCCACTTTCCCTTTCTTCTCTGTGTGTCTGATTGCAATCTTCTGTGAGATGTCTAAGGAGGTCAAGGATCATAAGCCATCTGGCTTTAAAAGTGTGTGAAATGCTCACAGAAGATGTCTATAATGGATTGCCACAGTAACTGCGTAAAGTGTCTTGGGGCCATCCACTTGGAAACATGCCTATTTTGCAACTAATTTAGTGCCAGGGTATTGCAGGAGAGGAAAAATAAACTCATATTAAAAGGTCTCCTTAAGCCCTCTTTTGAGGAAGATCTGGCTAGCTCTTCCTCCTCTGCTAAGTCTCATGGATCTAAAAAGGAGAAATCTAAATCTTTTAAGAGGCCCTCCCCAGTGCCGGCTGGTGCATCGGAGCTGCCTCTCAAAATTTCCAAATTTGACAAACCTGCTGCCTCCTCGGCTCCACTGAGTTCGGAGCCGATGAAGGTTCTACTACTACTACTGTTGCTACAGTGTCAGCACCAGGTAGTTTGGAGCCGACCACTGATAGTAGACATCAGAGCTGGTCTATGAATTCTTTACTGGTCTCTCCTACAATAAGATCACCCATATTGTAGAGATGCCATTCTCCCAACACTGTCTTCCAGATCTTCCAGGAGCTTATCGGAAGAAGATGTGGAGAGAGTAGTACTGAGACTCCTGAAGTCATCTGCCTTACCTAAAATGTTGTTGGCTCTGACCCAGTCAGTTCCGGGCCACTTGAGTCCGTTACCCCTTCTGTGATTCCTCCGAGCCGTGCTGGTCTTTCGGAGCCAGAGTGTTCGGTACCACTAGTGGAACCCTCGGTTCCAGCTCCCCCTGAGTTGTTTCAGAGCCGAGTTCCACTCCGACACACTCAGTGCTGTCAGTGGTGTCTAGGAGCCGAAGCTCCCCGGTCAGCCCTGACAGGGAAGCCTAGAACCGAACCTTTTCGGTTTCGAGCCTTCCTCTTGGCGAGTCAACTAGGGTGAGCTCAGACCCTACATCCATCTTGGAGCTGATGGCTCTGGAACCGATGGCAGCCACGGTCTCCTCAGAGCCAGGGAGGTCTTCAGAACCAGAAAGGTTGGCATTCGAGATGATGAGTGTGCTGTCTCGATAATCAGCTCCTACCAGGGGTACTGACACTCTTCCCCCTAGGGCACCTACTTCTGTATCAGCACTTACTCCCTCTCTGGACAGCAGAGACCCACAGCCTCAGGAGCCACTGGCTGGTGGCCCCCATTCTTCCGAGACCTCCCCAGAATATCCTTCCGAGGAGCCCCCACGGAAGAGAACATGCAAGAGGAAGCATGTAGACTCCCAGGACGAGTCTCTTACCTCGGACACCGACCTCGAGGAGTCAGAAGGGTCCCCCAAGTCGCCCTCCGATGATGTCTCCTTTGTAGACATCCTGGAGATCCTTAAACAGAGGTGTGGCTAGCCCACTGTCACCCCTTCTGATGCGGAGTCGGTGTACCTGAAGGCTTTCGGGTTTCAACCTTCAACCTCTTGGGTGTCTCCACCTTTCAACGAACTGTTAGAGCTCGTTAATCGGAAGGTGTGGGATACTCCTGATGCCGTGGAGCCAGTCCCCAAGAGACCAAATAAATTTCTATCAGCTCCCAAGGAGAAGAAATTTTTGTCAAAGGGTGTTCCCGTAGATGCCATGGTGGTGGCGGCGGCCACTAAGAAGGAGCTAGTGGAGACATCTTCTTCTGTCCATCCACCGAATAAAGAATTTCGAACAATGGACAGATACAGGGAAGCGTATCTTTTCATCAGTGGCATTTACTCTTAGATCGCTGAACTACCTTACACACTTCACAAGGCTTCAGAGAAATCTCCTTAAGGAGTTAGGAGAGACTCTACAAGGTACATCCACTGAGGGAGTCCCTGAGAAGGTGTCTGCCCAGTTGTCCACCTTGAACTCTATTGTCAACTCGTCCATGAGGCTCATCTCTTATGCAGCCGAAGGAGCGAGCAGAGCAGCATGTTCAGGAATTTCACTAAGGCGTCATTCCTGGATGCTCTTGTGTAATTTTGTGGAACCGTTCAAGTCTACCTTTACCAATACCCCCTTCGACGGTTCTTCATTGTTTGGACCTAAGGTAAAGGACACAGTCACCAAGTGCGAGCAAGAAGGGAAAACACTCTCTGCCATGGGAGTACGTTTTACCGTCCCCTCTATACCATACCCAAAGGGTTAGAGAGGTGGTAAAATGTGGTTCAAGAAGTCCCAGAGATTTTTCCAGGATGCACAGGGTGATTCCTCCTTCAGAGGCAGAGGAGGAGGAGGAAATGGTAGATGTCACCCTAGAGGCAGGTGCGGACTGCAAAACCAGGGAGGCCGTGATTCGTTTTGTGGCTGGCCCTACCAGTGCTCCTGATGTGGGGCCCAGCTGTGCTTCTCTGGAGCTGGTCAGGGGTCGCATTTCTTTGTATCCAGAAGCCTGGCTAAGTATCACTCAAGACAGATGGGTACAAAGAATTATCACCAGAGGTGATTCCATATCCTTTTCTCTGCCACCTCATGTTCTGAAGAGGATCCCGGATGTTCCACCCAATCACAGGGTTTAATCAACTGTGGAGGTCAACAAGTTGCTGGCAAAAAGAGTCATCCAAACCATCCCTGCAGACCAAATAGGATTCGGAACTTACTCCAGATTCTTTTCAGTGCCAAAAAGTACAGGGAACTGGAGGCCCATCTTGGACCTCAGCAAATTAAACAAATCCATAAAGAAGGGCAAGTTCCAGATGGTGACACTGCAGTCTATACTTCCATTACTAGGGAAAGACACTTGGATGTGCTTAACAGACCTCCAAGATGCTTACTACCACATAAAAATGGACAGGGCGTTGAGAAGTCATCTACACTTCTGACTGAGAGCCAGTCACTACCAGTTTTGTGCTCTGCCGTTTGCTCTCACCACAGCCCCCAGGGTGTTCAAGTGTATGGCAGTAGTGACACCTCACTTGAGACATCGAGGATTCCAGGTGTTTCCGTATCTGGATGACTGGCTCCTGACTGCCCCCACCAGGCATCTTCTTCTTCAGACCAGGGATGTTACTATTCAACTTTCTGCCCAGTTGGGGATTACTATCAATTGGGAAATATCTGCCTTATTGCCCTCTCAATTTGTGATTTTTAAAGGCGCAGAAATAGACACAGTAGCCATGTTGGCTCATCTTCCAGTAGAAAGGGTACAGAATCTGGTTCTTCAAATTCACCATCTTCTTGCCCTCTGAAAAGTCAAGGCCAAGACTGTTCTGAAGCTTCTAGGGACCATGGCTTTACTTTACTACTAGTGCCGCTAGCCAGACTACACATGCGGATTCTTCAGTGGCCCCCATCATCCCAGTGGTCCTTTCAGCAACTACCCTTAACTCATCACATTCTGCTGACAGACTCTTGCAAGAAGGACCTCATCTGGTGAATTCAACCCAATCAGTTAACCACGGGCACTTCATTTGTCCCTCGCCAACCCGTTGCCACTGTGACCACGGATGCCTCACAGATGGGGGGGGGGGCATTATCTAGGCAGGACTGTCCAAGGCACATGGCAAGATCACGAGGCTCACCTGCATATCAATGTTCTAGAGATGAGGGTGGTGCTCCTGGCGTTGCAAGCACTTCACGACCTTCTTCCTCTTGCGACATTTGCAATATAATCAGACAACATGTCGGTAGTATGGTATATCAGCAGACGAGGTGGAACCAGATCATACCCACTCTATCATGAGGCCATTCAAGTTTGGAAATGGGCGATATTTTCCCAGTGCTTTCTGGTGGAGATGCACATCCCGGGGACAACCAACGTGATAGTCGACAAACTCAGCTGGGCAATTTTGATGCCTCACGACTGGTCTCTGAAGCAGGAAATAGTGGAGCAGATTTTCTGCAGATGGGGACAGCCTTGCTGCAATCTCTTTGCCAGCCCAATCAATGCCAAATGCAGCAGCTTTTGCTCCCTCATCCCCCCACCGGGGGAGTCACTGAGAGACGCACTTGTTCATGACTGGCCTCTGGGTCTCCTTTATGCTTTCCCTCCCTTTCCTCTCATATCCAAGGTGATTCAGAAAGCGAAACACCTGGGAAGCAAACTGATCCTCATTTCTCATTACTGGCCTTGACAGGTTTGGTTCCCCTTTCTCGGGCCTCATCTCCTAGATGATCCATGGATTTTGGACCCAGTGCCAGGTCTCTTGACGCACATCAGGTTCGCTTCACCCCACCTTACACACCCTCAGTTTGACAGCTTGGCTGCTCCAGTTCCATCCCTAGTTAGGATTCATGACTTCTCACCCTCTGTGACTCATATCCTTACATCCTCTTATAAACCCTCCACTAGGAAATTATGTTCCAGTAAATGGAGGAGGTTCTCTATCTGGGCTGATAAAAAGAACGTTGACCTTTATACCACTTCCGTTCTTCTGGTTTTGGAATTTTTGTCTGAACTTTTCCACCAGGGATCTCCAGCTGCCACAATCAGGGTTCAATCAGCAGCGATTTCTAATTTTCATCTAAGCTTACAAGTTTCTAATCTGATGTCACACAGGTTGTGTAAGACTTTCCACAAAGGTGCCACTTTGTTAAGATCCCCATTTCAGGAACCGGTTGCTTCATGGGACTTGAATTTTGTGCAATCCAAATTAACATCTCCACCCTTTGAGCCTTCTCATTCATCGACTTTGAAATTTCTGTCTTGGAAAACTTTGTTTCTGGTGGCAATCACATCTGCTAGACGAGTGCCAGAGTTACAAGCACTGTCTGTCAAACCCCCTTATCTGATATCTCTTCGTACTAATCCATCCTTTGTCCCCAAGGTCTGTCCCCACAGCACACCAATCCATAGAACTTCTGGTGTTCTTCCCTAATCATTCCAATGCAGCAGAATACAGGCTTCATCAGTTGGATGTTCATAGACAATTACATTTTTATTTGCACCGGACTAAGGAATTCAGGAAGTCAGACCAATTATTAATTTCCTTTTCTGACTCCAGATTAGGTATACTAGTTTCCAAAGTGACCCTCTCTAATTGGATCTCTAGCTTTATAGCTTAC
Source organism: Protopterus annectens (assembly GCF_019279795.1). Lineage (NCBI taxonomy): Eukaryota > Metazoa > Chordata > Ceratodontiformes > Protopteridae > Protopterus > Protopterus annectens. The sequence continues at coordinate 1,592,921,518 of NC_056728.1, forward strand.
ATTTACACTTCTGATGGTAAGCCTTTACCTTTCAAAATGAAGGTTCATTCTACGAGATCTCAGTCTACCTCTGCAACCTTTCAAGCCAGGGTCCCACTTGATAATATCTGTGCAGCAGCAACTTGGGCTACCCTTCACACATTTATTATTATTATCATTACAAACTGGATTTGACCTCCAGGGGTACAGCATCCTTTGGTTCCACGGTACTCAGGAGTATTTTTCCTTGAGCCACTCAAGAATAAGGTGCTAGGGACGCTGTTCCATTTGTAAGAATGAAGGCGAGATAGGACTACAGAACATAAAGAAGTTATGTATTCACCATAATGTTCCATGTTTATAGTCCATCTTGCCCTTCATTCTTATGAACCCGCCCTCCTACCTCCATCCTGGAAGTATTTGGAGACAGAAAAATATTGTTATTATCATTCACTGGAGACCTTTTATTATTGGGTTCTTTCTATACGGTTGTTATTTCTCTTAGTTAGCAGCAAACAAGATCTGGGGATTGTACTGGTGCACCATGGGATACCTACCTAGCCACGAGCCAACTAGAAGACTTTGAGCTTGTAAAAAGGCCTAGTTGGAGCCGAGGATCAACTCCGAACCCATGTGTAAGAATGAAGGGCGAGATGGACTACAAACATGGAATGTTATGGTGAGTACATACATTTTTTTTTTCCAGAGAAAAAATATTTTTCAAATGTTTTAACAACTTTTAAACAGACAGGAAAAATGTGAGCTCCCATTTAAAAATGCAGTTTAATCTTATGACAATCTGCTAAAACACAAACTCCTAGATTAAGAATGACTTGCATAACTAGGAAAGTAAATTTAATAATAAATATTAAATGTGGAAGGTTTAGCCCCAAAGGGAAATTATCTGACCATTAATGGAACAGCTCTTTTCAGAGGCAGGAAAACTTTGAACAGCTTGGTGCCCAAACCAGTATTTTTGATAGTACAGCACATATAAGGTGCCCTTAAGCTTTGAAGGTTGTCCGGCTGTTGCATCCTTGACAGGATATAATCCATATAGCTAAGGCTATTTTAGCAGTGATCAAAATGATTGATTTATTATGATGCAACTTGAGCTATATTTTAGTAAGCATATTAAAAGTGTCAACTACCTGTGGAAAAACTAGATGTGGATTCAACAGCCATAAAACTCTGTCATTCGCAAAATATGAAGAGATCAAAGTCAGTAATGATGAAATTACGATAACCTAGTATGAGCAGAATGGTCTCATATGGGCAGCAAGGATCTTTATAGCTAGTGTGAAAAGCAAAAGGGGATAGCAAGCAGTCATGCCCAGTGCTGCAATTCAACTAAATGGAGGGGAAGTAATTCCACCAGTGATAATGTGTACAAATGACTCTTTGCACGGGTTACACCTTGTTAAGAAAGTACTTTCCATGTAAGAGTATCCCACTAAAAAGGCCAGTTCAAAATCAAAGAGCATCTGTAAGTCAATAAATAAAGCTGAAATGGAAATATACATATACTCTGACTTATTAAGCTGAACCATATCAAGCCATAGGCACACAAGCTGTAAGACTACTTGCTACCCATTAATAAAACCTTGCTGTGAAATGCATATCAACCTGCAGTTAACCCTGTCCAGCCCACTTAGCTAATACCTTTGCAGAAATATTTATCTCTAATTAAAGTATCAAGACAGGTCTGAAATCTGCTGGAGATGGCTTTCTACAGCCCGTCTTTATTTGTCTGTTTATTAATTTAATTACTTACTATTTTATAACAGAGGTAAAAAGACTGGTCCAAGCACTATTTTCAGCCATTTTGGAAGCAGAACAAAAAATGCCAGAAAAGAGGAAGATATCATGAATCTCAGATGTTCTGAACAACATAAGAGGTGGCTTCAACTTCAAAGAAGGCTGCACATTGAGTAATAGCGTAATTCCAGCTCTGCCAGAGTGAAAACAGAAACACAACAGAGAAGGCCAGTAGAATGTTGTGTTTCTGGGTAAATTTCAGTAACTGCCTAGGAAGTGCATTGCCTGGATGCCAGGAAAAAAGAAATACAGAGGACCTAAAAGAAAAAGGTAAGGAAAAACACTGACTGGGAAAAGTTCTGCAGCTGTTCAGCAAAAAGCAGTGAAAGCTCCAGACATGACTTCCAGTAACATAGAGGAAAGTATAAGACAACTAAACACAGATCTGGTTAAAATAAGCAAAACACAGATCTGGTTAAAATAAGCAAAACACTGATGGGGTATATCAACTAAAACAACAAAAGGCTGTGAAAGAATGGAAGAATCTTTAAACAGATATTCAGATGAGGTGATAAAAATTGCAAAAATTAGAGGCTGAAATTAAGAAAAGGTTGGCTGAATATGAGACTGCTCAAGAAGAAACAAGAAATAATAGAATTAGAGGACAGTTCCTGTAGGGAAAACCTGCGATTTTCAGTTGTATCAGAAAAGCTGGAAGAAACAGACTGTTGACTGTATTAATTTAATGAAAGTTCAAATAAGCAACTGGACTGGTATTCTGCAGCAGGAGTTGTTAGTTGAAAAGCCACATCGTGTGTATGGTACAAACCTGGCTATGACAAAGCAACCTAAACCTTTAATAGTAGAGATGTAATCATACCAGCAGAAGGAATTGATTCTGACAAAACTTTGGCAGAAGGACAAAGTACTAGAAGTGGGAGAGAGCAGAGTGTCTGTGGAGAATTATTACTCATAGTACACAGGCAGAAGAGAAGTAAATTTATTCCACTATTCAAGGAATGTCAAGAAGCAGGAGTGAGATTCAAACTGCTGTACCCAGCTATCTTCAAAATATTCTTCCCTGGAGGGATAAAATCATTTTTTTTGATGAAGTGCATGCTAAGGAGGAAATACAAAAGTTTGCCCAACAAAAAGTGAGCTGTAAAACAGAAGGTGATTCTGCTTCTTGTTCTGGTAATAAAGACCACAGAGAGACTGTGTCAGTGAAATAATTTCTGATGTTTCAATGGAAAATGCTGGAGAGAAGGAAGGGAGAATGAGAGTTTACTAGAAGAATTGAGAGTAAGTTGCAAATGAAGCAGAGACAGGATTTGGGAGATGGAGATGAACAGGAATAAAACTAGTTACTCAGAAACTGGCAAATGTGGGATTACAAAGCAATAACTATATTTGTGAAATATGAATGAACAAGAAAATGTGGAAATATTTGACTTCTTTGGACTTTGTTGGACTTGTGGGGGACTCTAAAGCATATACCCTAATTCATCTCATTAATGTTTGGAAAAATGCTTAGGGAAGAGGAATTGGAGGGAGAAAGTTAACTGTATGTAAAACAAAATTCTTTCTTAATAGTACTATTTTATAGTGCATGCTTTTCTTTGCATGCTATGAAGTAAAGATTTCTGTTATTTGCAAGCTGATACTATTGTAAAAGGTGTTCCTGTTTTATTTTCTCGCTTCTTCTCTCTTTCTCCTTGTTCAGTTTTAAGAAATGCAGGCACTGCAATGTAAAAAAAAAAGAGGAATAAAAGTCTGGTCAACAAAGCATGACGAAAGAAAAATTAATGTGCTTTTTCTCATTCTTGTGTGGGGGGGGGGTTGACTGGATAGGGGCCCTTGGCTTGATCTAGTAACAAGTTTTAAGAGAAAGCAAGTAAATGAAAAAGAATATTAAATATTATAAGGCATTTTTCTAGCAAATAAATGTATGCTTAGTAGCAAATCTGTATCTGGTTCTCATGTCTCCATTCAGACAATCTGATAAAGAGAAATTTCCTACAATCTGATAATGAGAAACTCGCTAGAAAAAAAAAGAGAGAAACTGTCTAGGAGATAATGTTCTCTGAGAGCAATCAGGTGTTTTCCCAGCTGGGAGAGAAATAAAGATAACACAAAACTAGACAGCACTTAATGGAAGCACAGGCTGCACCATGAGTCTCAGCATGAATAACCTTTATTTTAGGTTTAGTCAAGTCAGTGGCTGTCAGTTTGGGACATTGTTTCCTATTAGGAGAGTAAAACTTCAGTATTTGAAGATGTACATAGTTTTGTGTGTTAGTTTAAAGTTAATAGGTTTTAGCAGGTATTGGGTGAGTTTTTTGAGGGCTTTCAATAAAACAAAAAGTTTTGTAAGATATGACATAGGCTTGAATAGATATGACAAGAAACAAACATATAAAAGTTCAACCTGCCAAACAGTGTATGCATATAACACAAAAGCTGGAACTAGACATTTAACAAAAAAAGCTGTTATAAATAAAAGGTATGAATAATAACTTTTTAATACAATGATGCTTTCTGTAATGCCTTTAAATGTCAATGGTTTCACAGATAAATACAAAAAAGAATCATATTAAAAAATGCAGACTGCAAATAGCTAGGCTACAGGAGACACACCTGGAAAGAACTGAACATGTGAATTTGATAAAGAAAGGTTTTCAGCATGGTTATTCAGAAGAAAACATGGGACAAAGCCAAAGAGAAGTACTTATATTAACTGCAAGAGGAGCTTCAATAGTGATAGAAGAGCAAAAAAAAAAAAAAAAAACATTGTAATGGTTGATTTGTAGTACTAAGGTGCTACTGGCACTGGGATGTATTTATATTCCACCTAAAACTGATATAATGCAGCTCAAGAAAATTCTGGGAGAAATAATCAGCTTTCAGCAAGGAATATTACTTATAGTCGGGGAATGGTATTTGATTTGTAGCAGTGAAGATGTGTCTGGCGGGCCCAGAAGGAAAAGTATAACAAAAGAGGGTACACTTTTGAAGACATTTATGAAAATATTTGTCATGGAAGATGTGAATTCAGCACTAGGAGTTTGGAGTGAATTTACATATTATTCTCCAAAATATAAAAATTGGACTACCCTACAGAGAATTTACATTTCACAGGAACATGTGCATTTAATTCAAGGTCTTGATATGCACCCAATAACTATTTCAGATCATGCACCAATAATAAGTAAAACAAAACCACAGGGTAATAAAATAAAAATGAGACACTGGTGCTTTCATACCTATCTGTTGAAAGAGAGGAATTTAAGGAATGGGTAGGGGAAATTATTCAGGAGCTATTAGAGAAGATATATTTTTTTTCTGAAAATATAGATAGGGAGTGGGATAAAATTAAAGTGGAGTTTAAAAATAGGGTGGAAATAAAGGAAAGGGAGATATGGTTAAGTAACAATAATTATTTAGAGTGACTGACAAATGTTAAAGTATTGCAGAATGTGGGAATCTCACAGAACAAGAAGAGGAGCAACTGCAGAATGCTAACACAAAATAAGGGATTGCCTTGATAATATGCATGAGTTTAGAAAGATTGCTTTTAAGCAACTGTTTTTTTTATAATAACTATAGAGCACAAAAACTTTTAGCACAACGAATCAGGACAGAGAAAGTAGAAAGTACTGTCACCATGCTTAGAGCAGCCTATAACAAGGAAGGCAACAAGCGATCCTGTAGGATTATTAGCAATATTTTTAAAATTATGCCAAGGTTAGAGGTAGATGAGGCTCAGATACTAACGGATAGAATAGGAGGAGATGAGATAAAAATGGTGATGCATAACCAATCTACAGGAAAGTCCCCAGGAACGGATGGTATTCCTGTAAAAGTCTGAAAGCTAGGAGGGAAAAAAACTGCTAAAAATATGGAAGGTTTTGGTTAAAAGTATTTTAAGAGGAGGAGAAGTACCAGCATCCTGGAAGAAAGCAGTGGTAGCTGTATTACCTAAACAGGGTAAAAATCCATCAGATCCAGCTTCATACAAGCTCATTTCAATAATAAACCATGATTATAAAGTGTTTATGTCTATTATAGCTAAAAGAATGGCAAAAGTGATTCTAAAAGTGACAGATTTGTATCAATGTGGTTTTGTGGAGGCAGGTAAACATTTAACAACATTAATAGAACAATGATGATCTAGAGGGGAATGGAATGTAAGAAAACATTATGGTGCAGTGGTGCAGCAGTAACATTGCTGCCTCACAGCAAGAGGTTCTCTAGTTTGATTCTCGGCTGGAGTGCCTTCTGTGCAGAGTCTGCATGTCCTCCCTGCATTCATGTGGGTTTCTTCTGGGTGCTCCAGTTTCTCCCACATTTCAAAGACATGCATCTGGATCGTTTCTTCCCAGGCCTCTGCTGAAAACTGGCTTCATTCCAAGTCAGACTTTCCCAGTAAACAAATAAAACCACCAGTGTTGTTGGTGCATCTAGATGCAGAGAAAGCATTCGACAGAGTAAGCTGGGACTTTATGAGCAGGGAAATAGAAGCATTTGCATTTCCTGATAAAATTATAAGGTTGATAAGGAAGATATATGAGGGATTGGAGGCAAAATTTAAAGTGGGTGGGGTCTCCTCTGATAATTTTGGGTTTATATTAGTTTCCCGCAATCGCATTGCAGCAAACACCTAATTGTCGACCCTCATACAACAAAATTCATTTCAGAGATTCATTGAATTTATCAAGGGCAAGGAAATACTTGCCCTACAGCATAATGGACCAATAGCTAAGCAAATCAAACCCAAACCCCGCCTAATTTTATATATATATATATATATATATATATATATATATATATATATATATATATATATATGTGTGTGTGTGTGTGTGTGTGTATATATATATATATATATATATATATATATATATATATATATATATATATATATACCAACTCCAAGATTGCACTACAGTAGAGAAAAGGGCAAAGTATTTCCTTGCCCTCAGTAAATTCAGCGAATTGCTGAAACAAATTTTGCTGTATGAGGGTTGATGATTAGGTATCTTCTGCAATGCGACTGCAGAAAACTAATATAGACCTGATAATTTCTGCTTAAGCAGCAAAACCAGCGGGGTGTCCCTCTTTCCCCTTTGTTATTTGCATTATATTTAGAACCAATGGCAAAGAAAATAAGTGACTCAGAAATTCAAGGATATAATTGTTGGGCAGTCAAGAAAAGCTGGCTCTGTTTGCAGATGATATTATTTTATACTTGACAAAACCAGAAAAGGACATTACAGTGTTGTGGAACATTTGAGACTGTTTAAAATCTTTTTTGGATACAAAACTAATGAAGCTAAAACAAAGGCAATAGCAGTAATTGGTTCAAAGATAGCCATATTAATGTGGATATGATAAAATGAAGTATTTAGTACTATGGATTAAAAATTATTCTGGTGTGGCAGCTAGGGATATGTGGGAAGAGACTAAACAAAAGATAATACAAAAACTGAGAAAATTATATCTTTGTTATATGGATATGGCTAGCAAGACACAAGTAGTTAAGATGTTTTTAGTCCCATTAGTCGTATACACAGGTCAGGCATATTTTTATCAAACAGAGAAGAAGTTGTGGATAACAGTTAATAAAGAGCTGAAGGACTTTATCTGGGAGTGGAAGACGGCAACAGTCAAGTGGGATAAGCTAATTCTTCCAGTAGAATGGGGCAGACTGGGATTACCTGATTTGAAGATATTTCAGAGTTAAGTAGTTAAGGCTCATATACATAGCACAAGCAGAAAACTATCATTCAAAGTGGAAACAGATGATGATGAAACAGGGGGGAACTCGAGAAACAAGGAGAGACTGAGATTTTGGATGCAGGCCTTTAAGGAGCATAATAAGTTATGTACATACCGTAACGTTCCATGTTAGCTGTCTTCTTCTCGCCTTCTTTCTTGCTGGTTGGGTTCGGAGCCGATCTTCGGCTCCAACTCGGCCATTTTCTAAAGCTCGAGAGCTATTTACTGGCTCGAGGCCTCCCTATATCCCACAATGCCTGGCACTAGATCCCCAGATCTCATTTGGAAGACCTAACACCATAACAATACAAAAGGACAACTGTCCAAATAGCAAGACTTCAGCTATAGGGCTAAAGAAAGGTAGAGGACATAAATTGGGTAAGACTCAGCCAGTGACAAGACTCGTAGGAGGACTCTTCTCGGTCTATCTAGGCTAGGGAGATGGAGGGTGGGACGCAAGAAAGAAGGCGAGAAGAAGACAACTAACATGGAATGTTATGGTAGGTACATAACTTCTTAATGTTAAGTTGTCTCTCTCGCCTTCATTCTTGCTAGTTGGGACAGCGTCCCTAGCACCTTAGTCCTGGGTGGCTCATCGGAACAGACTCTTGAGCACAAGTGGAACCAAAATCAGCTCTACTCCTAGAGGCCACATCTAATTTATAATGTGAAATGAAGGTATGAGCGGTGGCCCATGTGGCCGCCACACAAATGGCTTCCATTGGTAGTCTTGCTTGAAAGGCTACCGACGTAGCTAAAGCCCTAGTAGAGTGGCCTTTAGGTTTAGCAGGGAGTTCTTTATTCCTCAACTGATAAATAAGGGTAATAATAGAGGACAACCACCTGGATAAGGTTACTTTAGACACTTGTCGACCCTGCTTGCCCTTCGCATAGGACAGGAAGAGTTGGTCTGATTTCCTTATTTGCTCAGTCCTATGCAAATAGAAACGTAATTGCCTATGAACGTCCAACTGGTGTAATTTGTGTTCAGCTTTGTTGGAATAATTTGAAAAAAGACTGGTAGATCAATGGATTGATTCAAATTATTTTCGGAAGGGACCTTAGGAAGAAACAAAGGATTAGTCCTGAGTGAAACCCTATCCTTATGGAAAATTAGGTGAGGAGGACGAACACATAGGGCTTGAAATTCAGAAACTCTCCTCACTGAAGAAATGGCCACCAAAAAGAGGGTTGTCCAAGAAAGCAATTTCAAGGAACAGGAAGCTGCCGGTTCAAAAGGAGGCAGTATCAAATTCAAGTCCCACGGAGGTGGGGGATCTCTCACTGGAGGCCTGAGCAAGATCGTTCCTTTAAGAAAGGCTTTGCAAAGCTTATGGGACATGATGTTGGTTTCTGACAGGCCCGTATGGAAATTTGAGATTTCAAGTGAACTCTAATGGTGGCACAAGAGGAGCCCGCTTGAAAAAGTTCTGCTAAAAAGTCTAGGACGTTATGGACAGGGGCCGTAAAAGGATCTATATATTTCTAGTCTCTGCCCAGAAAGAGAAACGTTTCCACTTACTAGCATAAGTCTTCCTGGTTGTAGGTTTGTGCAAAGAAAGGATAATCTCACGCACTGAATGGGAAAAACTGGGAAGCCTGGCTAAGGTTGGAAGTGGAGCAACCAAGCAGTGAGGTTGAGAGACTGAAGAGATTGATGCAGCCTGCCCGACTGATGGATCAAGAGGTCCAGAACTGGGTCCAGATTCCAAGGCTGCTCTAGAAGGTGACGATGCAGGAATGGGAACCAGATTTGTCGAGGCCAGTAGGGGGCAATGAGGATCATCCTGCACCCCAGCACGGCAGCTTTCTGAATTAATTTGGAAATTAGGGGAAAGGGTGGGAATGCATACAGAAGTCCCTGGGGCCAATCGTGAACTACAGTGTCTCTGGGGGAGTGTCCGGGAAGAGAGTGAAGAAACTGTCACACTTGCTGTTGAGAGGAGTTGCAAAAAGGTCGAAGCAAGGCTGACCCCATTTGTGGAAGATTTTGTCCGCTACTGTCCGATTGAGAGACCACTCGTGAGGCATGAGAATGGCTCTGCTTAGCCTGTCCGCTATGATGTTGGACTTCCCAGAGATGTGCGTTGCTGTCAGAAACCGTTGAGAGGAGATCGCCCACTGCCATAGTCTGAGTGCTTCTCGACATAAGGGATAGGACTTGGTTCCGCCCTGCTTGTTGATGTACCACACTACAGACATATTGTCTGTCTGAACTGCAATGGTCCCAGTGGGTAGAGAGTTCTGAAGAGCTTGCAACGCTAAAAGCACCGCCCTCATCTCCAACACATTTATGTGCAAGTGGTACTCGTGGGGTTGCCAGGTGCCCTGGACAGTCCTGCCCTGAAAATGTCCCCATCACCCGATCAGGGAGGCATCCTTGGTCACCGTGGCAACTGGAGGAGGAAGGACAAATGGTCTGCCCTGGGGTACTGATGGGGAGACCATCCACTAAGTCAAGTGGTCTTTGCATGACTGCATGATTATTATCTTGTGAGACATAGGAAGTTGTTGAAAGGACCATTGGGTGAAAAGCATCCACTGGAGAATCCTCATGTGAAAGCGAGCCAGGGGAACTAATATGATCGATGCTGCCATAAGACCCAAGGTTTTTAGGACGGATCTGGCCTGAATCTTTCTGCATCCTAATAATACCTGTACGTGTCGGTGAATGTCTGCCACTATAATACCTGTACATGTCGGTGAATGTCTGCCACTCTGTCTATTGGAAGTCTTGCGGACAGATCTTTCATATTTAATCTTGTGCCTATAAAGGTTAAAGACTGACAAGGCGACAATGCACACTTTTCGAAATTTATTGAGATACCTAGGTTGGAGCATGTTCGGCTGGTATAATCCCTGGCTCTCAGCAATTGATGTCTGGTGGTAGCAGTAAGGAGACAGTCGTCTAGATATGGAAACACCTGGAATCCTTGCATTCTCAGGTGAGTGGTAACCACTGCCATACATTTGGTGAACACCCTGGGGGCTGTGGTGAGACCAAAGGGCAGGGCTCTGAACTGGTAATGACTGGCTCCCAGCCGGAAGCGGAGAAACCTTCTGGAACACCTGTCCATTTTGATATGGTAGTACGCATCCTGAAGATCTATGGAGCACATCCAATTGTCCTGACCCAAAAAGGGTAGAATGGACTGAAGCGTGACCATCCGGAACTTTGTTCTTTGAACAGACTTGTTTAGTCTGCTGAGATCCAAAATGGGTCTCCAGTCCCCTGTCTTTTTTGGTACCAAAACGAACTTTCAGTAAATTCCGGATCCTTGCTGGTCTGCTGGGACTTGTTGGATTGCCCGTTTTTTTAGCAGTTTTGAAATTTCTTGTACTGCCTGTTCCCTTAGACCGGGTGAAACATCTGGGATGGGCTTGTTTGCTTTTAAGGGGGTGTGGACAAAAGGGATTTTGTAACCTCCGGATATGATAGACCGTACCCATCTGTCTCGTGTGGTGAGACGCCAGGCTTCTGTGTACAGAGACAATCTTCCCCCGACTGCCTCCAAAGGCGGACAGCTGGGCAGTCCCTCAGGGGTGCTGGAAGGGCTTGTCAGAGAAAGATTCTCTGCTGCCCTGATTCTGCGAACCCCCTCTGCCCCGTGGGCGGTGTCTATTGTTGTTCCCTCCTCTGCCTCTGGAGGGAAATTTGCCACGTGTGTCTGGCACGGCTCCCAGGGATTTCCAGAACCACATCTTTCCACTCTTCTGACCTTTAGGGTATGGTCTAGAGGGAGTAGAAAAATGGACTCCCACAGCAGAGAGAGTCTTGCCTTCCTGCTCACATCTGGTAAGAGTATCTTTCACTTGTGGTCCAAACAGAGCCGAACCATCGAAAGGGGCATTGGTGAAAGACGCCTTGAAGGGATCAGCAAAGTTACATAACTGCATCCAGGCATGTCTTCTCAAAGCCACGCCTGTGCCTGCGGCCTTACTCGCCCCATCAGCCACATACGAAATGAGCCGCATGGAGGAGTTGATGACTGAATTAAGAGTCTCAAGCTGGGAGTTAATCTGGTCTGGAGCCCCCACAGCTAATGGATCTTGAAGGCTATCTCCTAGCTCCTTGAGGAGATCCCTCTGGAGACGGGTGAAGTGGCACAAGTAATTCAGCGACCGCATGGAGAAGGTCGCTGAAGAAAACATCCGCTTCCCGTATTTGTCCATCGTCCTAAAATCTTTATTAGGGGGATAGACAGGTACAGATGTGTCCGTCAACTCCTTTTTCGTGGCCGCTGCTACCACCATGGCATCAACAGGGACACCCTTTGTCAAAAACTGTTTATCTTGAGGGGCCGTAATAAACTTAGTGGGCCTGCGGGAGGTTGGTTCCAGCGAGTCCGGGGCTGACCACGCCTTCCGAGCCACTACTTCCATCAATGGATCGAAAGGTGGAGACACACAGGAGGTGGAGGGGCGAGAACCAAACGCGTCCAGGAATACCGACCCGTCCTCAGAAGGGTTAAGGGCAGTCCAGTTCTCCCTCTGCCTAAGGATCTCAAGGATGTCTGAGAAACAGACATCTTCAGAGGAGGATCTTGGGGACACTTCTGAATCCTCCAAGTTGGTATCTGACGTGACAAACTCGGGGGAGTCAACATGTTTCCTCTTACATTTCCTCTTTTGAGGGGGCCCCTCTGAAATTTCAGGGGAGGCCTTGGAAGAGGAAGATACACCCAGTGGGGTGACCTGGAGCATTTGATCCCCTCGCTTGGGGTCTGGAGGAGGGGCAGAGACTGAAGCAGGCACCCTGGGGGGAGGAGCCAAAGGGGCTGATCGAGGTGCAGACTCAGAAGTCAGCCCGCTCCTCATGACCTCGAAGGTGCCCCTGTCTGGCAGACAAGAGAGTCCCCGCTCCGAAAAGACGGGAATCCTCCCCGGCACGGAAAGGGACAGCCACGAGGCCGATGTAGGAGCCGAGCTTACATGCGCCGAGGCTCCGAGAGGGAGAATGGGGTCGGACAAGGGTCCGATGCCACTCAGCCCCTTGGAGCCGACGAGGGAGTCTCGGCACCCAGATCCCTCCAAGGACGGAACCATTGAAGAAATCAGAGCAGACGATGGAGCCGAAAGGTGAAGCATCGGTGCCGACGTTTCCAAGATCCAAGCTCCAACAAACTCCGGCTCCGAACTGACAGGAGGAGTCGGAGGAGGAACTACTTCAGAATCAGGAACAACCACAGCCTGATGAGGAGGGCTAGTTAACATTTTAGCCAGGGCCTACGATTTGAGGAGTCTACTAATCACCCTCTCCAAGTCATGATCGGATAGCCTCGAGGACAGAGAAGAGTGGGACCGATGGCTCCATTCAGATTGTAGTAAAGGCGACCCCAGAGCTGACTGAATCAACTCTAGGGATTGAGACCTAGAACGCTTACGGCTCCCTGACGGTTCTGACACCAAGTTCGGAGCCGAGTGAGATTCAGATACTTCAGTTCCGGCCGGAACCGAAATGGAAGCAGACGCTCCACCTGGCGACGGCTCCGTACTGGGAGCCGATGGCTTGGTGGGCTTAGGGGTTTTCGCTGGCTGAGGCTTCACCGGAGACCCCTCAGGTTTTAGTAACCCTCTAAGAATCAACTTGTTCCTACACTCCTGCAGGACTCTCGGACTAAAGGCATGACATACCGATCAAGAGTCCTGCAGGTGTAGGGCGCCCAAACAATAAACACAAGAAGTGTGACCGTCTGTCAGAGACATTTTCCTGACAGCACGAGTCACACTTCTTGAACCTTGATACCTTGGTATCCTTTGACATGCTCAAGTAAAAGGGATACCAACGGAAGTATACTAGACTAGTGTAAAGAAACAAACACACACACACACACACACACTAGTCCCACACCTTCACACAACAATTTAGAGAGTAACGATACTAAAAATATAAACAAGAAATGTATCCTTAACTACAAAGGCTAAACACTACTTCCTACTGGAAAAAGGGTTTATAAAAGGGAAGGGGTTAGCCTCTAATTAAAAACGGCTACTTTAAGGGAGATTAAAGATAAAGAGGGTACTAAAACTAATCTAACAGTAATACACTACTAAAAAAAGCTTTAAATATATACTAAATTTTCACAACTAAGTATCACAAAAAAGTTAAATACGACCTGAGCCAGTAAAGCGCAACCTCGTAGCTAAAGCGGCAAAGGAGATCTGGGGATCTAGCGCCAGGCATTGTGGGATATAGGGAGGCCTCGAGCCAGTAAATAGCTCTCAAGCTTTAGAAAATGGCCGAGTCGGAGCCGAAGATCGGCTCCGAACCCAACCAGCAAGAATGAAGGCGAGAGAGACAACTTAACATCAATAATTATACAGAATATTATATCAAGAAAGTACCAGTAAGTATCCTAAGAGCTAAACCTACACAGGAATGGAGAAAGTAGATTCTACCAATAGAGATGGCTGCATTTAGGGATAGAGACAATAAGCAAGAGGGGGCTGGAATTTATTGGAGAAAACTGGCAAAGGAACCAAGGTAGAGAGGGAAAGAAAGCAAAACGCCAGAAACACAAACTCAGGAACAATAACGAACAAAGAAGAAAGAATGAAAGAAAGAAAGAAAGAAATGCTGCCAGATAAACTTAAAATCCAAGATTGCGTGTGCTTCATCAGCTCAATGTGTAATAAATTATTTGTTTTTTAAGTTTAGAGAGGGAAAAATGATAGAATGGGAAGACACCAATAATTTATTTGGACTGCAGGTTAGAGATTGCCTTCCCTATCAAGAGAGAGAGAGAGAGAAAGAAATAGGGGGTCCTAAATAAAAGACCAGCACTGGTAGTGTTTTTAGTAGAATCTAGAACAGAAGCTACAATTAAAAAAGGAATTAGTACAGCATATAAAAGATTGCATGATAACTATAAGAATCAATCAGAGGAGGTTAGAAAGGATTGGCAAGAGAGAATGGATAAGCAATTCACAAAAAAAACAATGGGAGGATATACATATGTCTCCCAAATATTCAACAAGATCTAGAAGACTTAGGATTTTTGCTTGGAAATGTTTACATAGATATTTTTATACCCCAAGTAGACTCCAGAGAATTTTTCCTCAGGTAAACAGCAAATGTTGGAGGTATAACAGTGAAGAAAGAGGTAATTGGGTACATATATTCTAGCAGTGCAGTGAGCTGGTGGACTTTAAGGATTCCCTGCAGGATGCACTGTTGGAGATGCTGGGTGGGCAGACTGGCATGATGAGGGAGATGAGCTTTTTTTGAGCTATGATACAGAATCAGAATTGCCTACACATGTTAGGCCTTGTTTTCCTTAATTATGGTGGCTGCCAAAAAAAGCAGTAACTAGAAAATGGAAATCAAAGTCTAAACCAACTGTACAAGAAGTAGTGAATATAGTAACATAGATAAAACAACTGGAATTGTGATCTTTAGAAAAAGGTAGGAGCAAATTACATAGGAAAATTGGGAATTGTGGGAACAACGCATACAGTGGAGGAATGAGGTTTAAAAAAAGGCAGGACTTGAATGAGCTATGTAATGTTTGATTAACAATGATTGGTTAGATTATAAGTGATGTATAATGTTTGCAACTAGAATTATTGCAACTAGGATTCTGTTAACATGGTTTGTTTTCATTTATATAAATGTATTATTGTTTATGTCTTAAGTGATAATTTAATAAATATGTTTTCTTGTTTAAAAAAAAAAACACACACATAAGAAGTGGCTTCTTTAACTCATATTTAAATTACTTATAAAACTCCACATGTAAGCCATCAGACCTATGAACCTTCCATTCAGAAAACTATCTGAACTATTCAATATGTTCTATATAGTGAAAGATTGATTCAACAACTACAGTTTCTCACATGCAACTCACGTTACTGTACTTGAAAAAAATACATTTTTAAATCCTGATTCTTCAAACTTACAAGTACTGCCTTCTGAAGAAATTATATCTTATATTGTTAATGTTGCTCACACCCTTTAGGATGCTGCCAATTATATTCACTAGTCTACTAATAATATTATCAATTTTCCTTTAAGTTTGTAGGACAGCAAACCTTGTTAACCCAGTGAAACAACCCCCTTCTTTCCCATTTGTTGTATACATTTTGAATACAGAGTGCCTTATAATTTTTACTGAAAAATTTCTGTAATTCATATAGTAACATTTCACGTTCTAATTATCTGATCTGGTTGCATCTCTCTACCTGATGCTACTGTTTTAACATCTTAAATGCCCTTTGAATAAATTCTTTAAAGCTGCCACACCTATCCAACAACATATTTTAAGCAAAGTTGTCCCCTTGATGGTACTCTCTAACAGCTGAACCTAAACATTTTTAACCCTGTGAGATTTAAGGGAAAGATTGCCAAGTCTCAAAAGTGGCCATATCCTTGACCACTAGATGGTGCTACATACACAGCTATAACACAGTGAGGGATTGTAGCTGTAACTGGAGATTTCCATCTATCTGATTGGTTGAATGCCGAAGTAGGTGGAGTAATGAAGGTATTCAACATGGCGGCCCCCAGGTGATGATGGCGGCGACGTTAAATCAGCAGTTAAAACAGTTCGAGGACTTTGTTTTAAAATACAAGAAAATGCAACTTTAAAATAATTGTTTAATGGAATGATCACAAAAGGACTACGGGTATGGAAATACCCAAATGGACTAGTGAAAGACTCTGCTTTTCATCGTGAGTTGCTGGCTATTTTTAACTAGCATGGCTGTGATTTATTACATTTGTTAATTGAAAATAATGAATGTAAAATATCAGATGTTAATGTTTAGATTGAAAAGTTAAATGAAAGTATTAAAATGGATCTTTTGTTTTCCACCAAGGTTAGTGAATTAAAAAAGAAGTTATGTACTCACCATAACATTCCTTCTGAGTAGTTATACTTCATTTTTCTGCAACCTGTGGGTATACGGATCCGTATTGGATCCGAGCCGGCAACTTTTTTTCTAGCATCTGCTACAATCTCCAAGCTCCTCCCCTTACCCATAATGCCCTACCATCTCCTATCTTCCCTCAGATCGAGTTTGCTGCAACTAGCAATATATATGCAACTCAACCCAATAACCAACCTGAAAACAGGATAAGGTCCGGGGGATGGAAGGAGGGAATGTTACAGAAAAATGAAGTTTTTTTACCGTATTCCATCAGGAAACCAGCAACATTCAGAGAACGGTCCAGGAGCTGGGAGAAAAGGAAAAGAACCCACTCGGAAGACAATGGACAACAACGGCGGAGACAGAGACAGTAAATGACTGTTCTTCCTCTTCTTCATTGTTATTTTTCAATTTGTCGAGTTATGTTTTGAGCAGTTCTGAGATAAGCCTTCTTAACAGAGGCCTATCTTTTGTGCCATCCCAAGCCAGTTACCTCCAAGATATTTTGATTGATATTAGAGTTTTTAGCCGTAAAGTTGCTTTGAAACTGATGTTTTTTAATGAAAGAAATAGTAATCAGGCAAATAGGAATGATATCCCATGTTTTAGAAAGAAAAGTACCTATTGTCCACCATTACCAAGTCATGTGGAATGTTTTGTAAAACTATGTGAAAAGAGTATATATGATTACTTTCACCAGGGCAATAGAAAATGCATGTATTTTAACATGAATTCTGATGAGAGACTATCATTACAAGCACTGATAAAAGAACCCTCGATCATTATTAGACCCGCTGATAAGGGGGGAGGCATAGTAATATTAGACACTGAGCAATACAATGCATTTATGCTGCTAATGTTAAGTGATCAAGACACATATATGGAAATTTCTCTTGGATCTTTTAAAGGAATATTAAGTAGAATTAAGGATGAAATATATGATATGCTGATGTGTCGTCAAATTAGTAAAGAGCTATATGACTATTTTAATATAGGTTCTCCACAAATACCACACATAAAAGCGTTGCCCAAGATGCATAAAGGGATATCTCCACCTCCCCTCAGGCCTATAGTAGATGGTGAAGGATGGGCCACGCAAAATATTTCTATTTTTTTAGAGAAAAGTTTGAGACCCATCATGAATCAGATTCCCACCATATTAAGAGATAGCTATCAGCTATTGGAAAAGTTGGATAATCTTGCCATAAAACTAATTCCTGGGGTACACATGTTTATTACGCTAGATATACAGAGCCTCTTCACATGCATCCCCAACGATCAGGGAATACAAAGCATCAGAGAATTACTGCAATTCTATCCTGAAATCAGTAGAAACAAAAGCATATTGATATGTCAGCTATTGGACATGGTTCTTTCTAACAATGTTTTCTCATTCTCCAACCATATATACCTTCAGAAGTGGGGTGTTGCTATGGGCACACCCTGCGCCAACACCTACGCCAATTTGGTGGTGAATTGGTGGGAGAGAGAACACTTGTTTAGCCATCATATGTTTAAAAATGTAGTTCTATACTCAAGATTTGTAGATGACATTATAATCATATGGGAGGGTACAAAGGAACAATTTTCTAGCTTGCTACAGCACATGGAGAGCACCACAAGCTTCCCAAGATTCACTATGGAAGCTTCTTCCAAAGAAATTAATTTCTTGGATCTCAATTTAAAATTAGAGAAAGGAAAAATTACATCTAAGATACATAGAAAGAGTTGCTGGAAGAATACTCTGTTGAGCTATGATAGCATGCACCCCAGGCATGTCTTTAGAGGCATAGTGAAAAGCCAATATACAAGACTGAATAAATTGTGTAAAAAACAGACAGATTTCAGGATAGAGGCAGATGTAATGGAACAATTGTTCCTACAAAGGGGCTATGATAAGAAAATGGTGAGTGAAATTAAAGACCAAGCACTTAGAGATAGAGATAGGCCAATATTAGAGAGAAAGGAGTGGAGATTCTATAATAATAAGCAAAGATCCAAGATTAATTTTCAAGAAAAGATACAATTCTTGACCACATACACTAATGATAACAAGAGAATTACACAAATCATAGAACAACATTGGCCAGTATTGACTATAGATGAGAAAACAAGGACACTGGTAGGAGAAACACCTAAATTTGTTTATAGAAACAACAAAAACCTGAAAAGGTTATTATGCAAGACGCATAAGAAAGAGATGCATTCATTTCCAGAATCAGATAGGAAAGGAACTTTTGCATGTAACAGATGCAGCATGTGTCAATTTATTACAAGGGTTCAAGAGTTTATACATCCAACTCTGGAGTATGAATTCAAACCCCGTTTCTATGCCTCCTGCAATACTTGTAACGTTATATATTTAGCAAATTGTGAAAATTGCACAGCATTCTATGTAGGACTTACAAAAAGAGAATTTAGGAAAAGAATATACAACCACATATACGACATAAAGAAAAGTAACGAAACGAATGCATTGGCTAAGCATGTAAAGCAGAATACATCACACGCTTTCAGATTCAGGATATTACAGGTGATAGAAGAAGATAGAAATGGAGGAGAAGTGGTAAATATCCTGGAACAGAAGGAATTATACTGGATTTTAAAAATGAGAGCACACCATCCACCTGGGTTAAACCAGTATGTTCCGATGGCACCTATGATACGATAAGACCAATATAAAAGATACACTGATCCACATTTGTTAGTCTATGTAGGTTGTATATGATAGTCTATAGGATGTCTATTATGTTATAGATAAGGGTTAACCACTTTGTCTATATATACAGGTCTGTCTATAAGATTTATGGTGGCATTTAATGAACCATATTATATTTAAAATGACACTATGGTGCTGGATATATAATAAACATCATTTGATTATCTGCATATTTTAATACAATTATATGCTGGTATATATAATGATATGTTTTCAATATTAGAATTTCATAATTACATAGATGCATTTATAATCTGGTAGACATGTATGGATTTGACAGATATACATATGGACTCCATACATTCTCATATGAATGGTTCCTTTTTCTTTTTAGCAATGGGTTGATCCATATGAATTGTTTACTTAGCACCATATAATACGTTTTGTGCTGCATGGTTATCCAACTTAATAATGACAAGGGACCATGCTATATATACACCTATTTATTGTACATATATATATATATATATAATTAATCAGAAGTAGTTTTTAATATTTGAATATATACATGCTCTTTTAATATCTGAGAGATGACAAACATGATGGATGGTGCATCATATATGACCATAAGGTCTGCACGAAGCACTTTATATTTTTCTTGTTTACATATCTGTATTTTATTAGATTTGCATAGAGCACTTTACATGTTCCTTGGTTCCTATATTCATGTGTTGCATTTTTATATTTATAGATTGTTTAATATGTGTTGAATATATCCATCAACCAGGGACAAACACATATTTACAAGATTTGCACTATGCACTTTAGTAGATAGAATGTATAGATATATGGATATATGTACATAGATTTATACAGACATGAAAGGAATATGTGCAATATACTCCATATTCTATTTATTCAAACTCATGGATAGTTAGGGATAGGCACACTATTATATGCATACACATGATTTTGGATATATATATTAATATATATCTCTTTATGTTTACATTGTTTTATTTATTGATATATCATGATTATATTGGGTAGAAATGATATTTGATAAATGTATACATTTCAATTAGATTGAATATGGGAGAAATAGATACTAAGAAGAGGTAATTAATGAGGCACATGGCTTGGACGAATGTCTTAAGTTTTATGAATATATATTATTCTAGGTTTTTGTTTGATTCTTTTCATGATGGTTTTGATGTTTATTTGTGATGCTTATTGCATATATTTTCATTCTTACCTCCATATTTTGGTATTTCAAGTGACTATTAATGATGTTTTGACATTTAGATTAAATTGTATATTAGTTCAACAAACCACGGAGACAATAGATCTAACAGTGCTCCTATAACTTTAAACAGAAAGTTATGCTGCTCAATTAGAGATAAATGGATTCAATTAGCAAGTTAATTGCTTTAATTACATGAATACAGATACTATATAAACTGAGCTGATATATTGTACATTAAAATCTGATGAAGCGTATCTTAGATACGTGAAAGCGCTCATTTCGTGGTTCTACAATAAAGAAGAAGTTTGCTTTTATATGGACTGACTTCATTTTTGAGAAAACAGTAGTTAAGTAGCCGTTTTGCTGTGGTTCACTTGTGTTTTTTATCTGCAAAAATGAAGTATAACTACTAAGATGGAACATTATGGTGAGTACATAACTTCTTTATCTGAAGTAGTTAACTTCATTTTATCTGTAACCTGTGGGACAGAGTCCCCAGCTACTCCGATCCTGGGAGGCCCTTATGGAAGGATATTCCTGAGCACCACAGAGCCAAAGGATGCTCTACCCCTGGAAATCAGATCCAATTTGTAATGGGAAATGAAGGTATGTGAATTGGCCCATGTCGCAGCTCCGCAAATATCGTCCAAAGGTACCCTGGACCAAAAATCAGCAGAAGTCGCCATGGACCTGGTAGAGTGAGCCTTAATTATACCAGGAGGTGATAAACCTTTTGCTTTGTAAGCATGTGAAATGCAAAGAGTGACCCATCTGGCTAAAGAAACTTTAGAAATAGCTTTTCCCATAAATGCTTTGGAAAAGGAAACAAACAATTGGTCAGTCTTGCGGAAAGACTTTGTTCTATGAAGATAAAAACAAAGTTGTCTATGAACATTCAACAAATGGAGTTTGTATTCACCTTTATTTTGAAAGTTGAGAAAGAAAACAGGCAGATTAATGGACTGGTTTATGTTTGCTTCAGATGCCACTTTAGGTAAGAAAGAAGGGTTAAGTACAGAGGGAAACCCTATCCTTATGGAAGACAAAATACGGAGGCATGGCAGACAGAGCTTGAAGCTTAGAAACTCTCCTAGCCGAAGTGATGGTGACTAGGAAAGCTGTCTTCGAGGACAAAAATTTTAAGTCCACCGAAGCTGTGTGTTCAAAAGGAGGGGCTACCAATGCCTGTAAAACAAAGGTAAGGTCCCAAGGAGGTACATAATCCTTGACAGGGGACCGTAGCAGAAAAGTACTTTTAAGAAAAGCCATACACAGCCTAGAGAAGGCTAAGGCCATGTTGTCTTCGCCAATGTGAAAGCTGGAAATGGCTGCCAATTGTACTTTCACTGTGGAGGAACTAGCTCCTTGCTGAAAGATACCAGACAGGAAGTCCAACACCGCTGGAACAGGAGCTGTAAAGGGATCTATTTCTCTCTGTGTAGCTCAAATGGAAAAGCGCTTCCATTTACTGCAATATAGTTTGCTAGTGGAGTCTTTAAGAGAGGCCACTAGAATCAATTTGACCTGGGATGAAAGACCGGGAGTCCTGGCCATTAACGGAACTGGAGCAACCAAGCTGTTAGCTTGAGGCTGCCCAGATCGGGTGGACGTGTCCCCGACGGATGAGAAATTAGATCCGGGCAGGGATCCAGAACCCATGGGGGAGCTAATAGATGACACCAAAGGAATGGGAACCAAAGCTGATGAGGCCAGAATGGGACAATGAGGATCACTTTGCACCGTAGTCGGCAAGCTTTCTGAAGAAACTTCGGAATGAGTGGCAATGGTGGATAAGCATACAGAAGCCTGCGGGGCCAAGCATGGACTACAGCGTCTCTGGGGACTCTCTGGGGACTTCCCCTGGTGAGGGAATCAGAGCGAAGAACTCGCTGCACTTCGCGTTGGAAGGAGATGCGAAGAGATCGCAGCAAGGCTGACCCCATACTAGGAAAATCTCCTCCGCTACTGATTATTTCAGAGACCACTCGTAAGGCATCAGAATGGCCCGGCTCAATCTGTCCACTAAAATGTTGAAGCGCCCCAGGATGTGCGTTGCTATCAGACATCGACCAGTGGAAATCACCCATTCCCACACTCTCATGGCCGCGCGACATAGAGGGCAGGATCTGGTTCCCCCCTGCTTGTTGATATACCAGAAGACTGACATGTTGTCTGACTGAATTGCAATCAATCCGAGAGGGAGGACTGTGTGAAAGGCTTCCAACACTAAAAGCACTGCCCTCATCTCTAGAACATTTATGTGCAAATTGGTCTCTGTCTGGGACCACATGCCTTGGACTGTCCTTCCCAAACAGTGTCCCCCCCACCCGAGTTGGGAGGCGTCCATGGTCACTGTGGTTTGGACTGAGGGTGACGCTAATGGGCATCCTGTTGATATCTCCCATGAAGTTAACCACCAAAGGAGAGATGTCCTGCAGACGTGACTGATCTTGATCAGAAATTCCATGGGTAGGTCTAGCTAGGACCACTGGACAGCCAGAGTCCATTGAAGAACCCGCATGTGAAGGCATGCGTATGGGAGAATAGATATGGTGGCAGCCATGGAGCCCAGAGCCCGAAGAACTTTGCTCGCCTTTGAAGACTGGGAGTTCCATATCTGAGCTATATGGCCCCTGAGATGTAGAATCCTGTCTGGAGTTAGGAATATCTTCATCTGAAAAGTGTCTAACTGTGCCCCAATTAAGTCTAGAATTCGTACTGGTTGCAAATGGGATTTGTGAACATTGACTGTAATTCCCAGTAGGTCTAGTAACCGAATGAAATAATCTCGGGCCACACACAAGTGATGCTTGTTGTGCGCAGAGAAAAGCCAGTAGTCCAGGTAAGAAACACCCGAATACCCTGAAGCCTCAGGTGGGCCACTACAACTGCCATTACCTTGGTGAACACCCTGGGGGCTGTGGTGAGACCAAAGGGTACGGCCCTGAACTGAAAGCGAATGGCTCCCAGCCGGAAGCGCAGAAACCTCCTGGAGCTTCTGTGTATTTTGATGTGGTAGTACGCATCCTGAAGGTCCAACGAGCACATCCAGTCGTACTCTCGGAGATAAGGTAGAATGGACTGTAGAGTGACCATCTGGAATTTCTGTTTTGCTACCGACAGGTTTAATGTTGACAGGTCTAGAATGGGCCTGAGGTCCCCCGTCTTTTTTGGCACAAAAAAAAACCTTGAGTAGATGTCTAATCTGAACCGATCGGGGGGAACCTTTTCAATGGCTCGTTTGAGAAGCAGCTTTGAAACCTCTAGAGCTGCGGCCTCCCTTTGAGTGGGTGGAACATCCGGGAGGTGTTTTATAATGTTTGGAGGGGCAATGAAAGGAATAGAGTAACCTCTGCATATTATCTGAAGAACCCAGCAATCTGTCGTAATGGACTCCCATGCAGCTGGGTGTAAGGACAATCGTCCCCCATGCAGCTGGGTGCAAGGACAATCGTCCCCCGACTGCATCCCGAGTAGGACAGTAGGGCAACCCCTCAGGGCTGCTGACCGGGTCCATCAGAAAAAGGTTCCCTAGACCCGAAATTCCTGGGACCCCCACTACCTCTGGGTCGGCGTCGGTCTTGTCCCCCTCTGCCTCTGGGGGAATAGCTGTCCTGAGAATCCCGGGAAAACTGAGATTTTCGGAACCACATCTTCGTCTGCCCTCTTTGATTCCTAGAGAAGGACCGCTGAGGATTAGAGAAGCGAACTCCAATGGCAGACAAAGTCTTCCCTTCCTTTTCGCTCTGGACCAGTGTGTCACGTACTGTCTTCCCAAAGAGGGAAGAACCGTCGTAGGGAACGTTGATAAATGACGCTTTGAAAGGGTCCGCGAACTGACACAATCTGAGCCAGGCATGACGCCTCATGGCTATGCCTGTCCCAGCCGCTCCAGCTGCTCCTTCTGTGGCGTGGGAAAGTAGCCGCATAGATGTATTTGAGACTGACTTCAGAGTAGACATTTTTGCTGAGAACAGCTGTTTGCCCTGCGGCGATAAAGACTCTGGGGGTGACTCAGTGAATTCCGAAGCAAGGTATCGCTGAAGTCGAATCACATGTGCCAAATAATTCAGTGCAGGGATAGAAAAAGTTGCTGAAGAGTATAAGTGCTTCCCAAACCTATCCACCGACCTGGACTCGTTGTCTGGAGGGTGGACTAAAGAACTCTCCTGTGCTAGTTCCTTCTTTGTGGCCACTGCGACCAGCATAGCATCAACTGGGGCTCCTTTCAACCAGGGTCGTCTATCCAAAGGAGGAGATAAGACCTTGTCAGGATGTTTGGGGATGGGCTCTACGGTGTTGGGCTCCTTCCATGCCCTCGTGGTGATGAGGTCCACCAAGGGCTCTGCTGGTGGGGACACCCGATGGGCCCATGCCAAAGGCCTCCAGGAACACTGACTCATCCTCAGAAGGTTTTGGGGCTGACAAACCTCCCCTCTGGTGGAGTACTTTCATAATTTCTCCGAAGAAGACGTCTTTGGGAGGTGACCTGGGGGAACCTTCCACTTCATCTAAGTCAGTGTCAGTGGTGAGGGACTCGGGGGAGTTCAAGTGCCTCCTTTTGCACTTGCGCTTGTGGTGGCCCTCTTCAGTGGGAAATTCAGAAGGAGATCCATGAGCCTCAGGGGTTTCCTCGGGGAAAATGACCTGGGGATCCTCTGGCACGTGCTGTCCCTGAGACAGGATGAAGGGAGTAGTTACCAAATCCAGGGGGGCCTAGGTGGTATCCGAGGGAATGGGCTGGGGTCTCAATCCCTGGGAGAGAACCCTCTCCACCACTTCGAAGGCTGAAGGAGAAGTCCTCCCCGGATCCGAAGCGGGGACCGGAGCTGAAGACAGGGTAGCCTGAGGTCCAAGGGAATGGGTCGGGTCCAAAAGAGTCGGAGCTGAAGAATCCATTCCCCCGGGTCTGACTCCCTGTCCGTGGTTCCGAGAGTCACCCGGATCCGAGCAAGTCGGATCCGAGGAATTCAAGGTAACAGCCAGAGTCGAGGTTGGAGGAACCATCGGCGCCGAGCTACCAGCTCCGAAAAACCTCGGATTCAAGAGCCCCGAAGCCAAAGCATGGATCGGGGAAGGAGAGATGGGGGCATGAAGGTCACCCTTCCAGAGGGAGTGGGACCTGGCAAGACTCCCATCTGAATTTGGGTCTGAAGAAATCTCTGCATCATCCTGTCCATATCCATGTCCGATAGGCTCCGAGTCGACCTCGAAGAGGCCACCGACTCGGATCTGGCTGGTCTGCACAGAGGGGTGGAGGGCCTTGGGTCCGAATGTTCCAACGGCTCCGGTGAGAAATGGGGTGACCAGAGCCGAGGAGAAACAGGCCTCATGGTCTTGGATGGAGGGCTGAGAAAGAGCTCCCTGTCTGGGGATCTCTTGCAATGCCCGTCTTTCTTTTTATCCCTTTCTTCTCTGTGTCTTTCCTTTTCCTTCTCTTTTTCTTTATCTATGTCAGACTCGCTGACTGAAGATCTTTCCTTAGAGGACCCATCGCCAGACGATGAGGGAGGTTGAGTCCCTGTCTGGGGAGGTGCACTAGTGACCGAGGCAGAATCCAGCATGGCAACAGGGAGAAGGCCTTTGGTAACTAGCTTGGCCTTGCAATCCCTAAGGGCCCTGGGGTTGAAGCCTGAACAGACAGCACACTGGTTGGATAAATGTGCCACTCCTAGACATATCACACACAGTGTGTGACCATCAGCAGGGGAAAGCTTATGGCCACACTCTGTACATTTTTTGAACACAGGCTTTAGCTGATCAGCCATAGTCCTGCACTCAAAGGTAAAGGTACTACCTTCCCACAAAAAAAAAAAAAAAACACACACAGGTAGGGTAAGGGCAGGCCTGAGTACTATTCTACTACAAAACAACTTTTTTTTTTTTTTTTTTTTTTTTTTGAACACTAATGAACAACGCGTTATTACAGAAGGGGAGGAAGGGTAACCGTACACAAACACACTAGATATAATCAAAAGTTTCCACTTACTATCCCTTTCTAGCTCAGAGCAAAGGAGATCACGATGCACACTACTGGCGCGGCAAACGAGATCTGGGGGAAGATAGGAGATGGAAGGGCATTGTTGGTAAAGGGAGGAGCTCGGAGCTTGGAGCAGATGCTAGAAAAAAAGTTGCCAGCTTGGATCCGATATGGATCCGTATACCCACAGGTTGCAGATAAAATGAAGTTAACTACTTCAGATTAGTATTTTTGTAAGTGTAGAAAAAAATTTGAATATTTTGAAGGATAAAAAGACTAAAAATGAAATAGAGACCATTTGGAATACTCTAGTGGTTCTGCATATCCAACACCTAAAGGGCTTGGGAATAAGAACAGGAATACTTCATACTATAACAGATATGTGCAAAATAATGATGACATGCATTTTGAAACTACAATTAGTAGTTTTGAAGTGGGTAGACATGATAACAATGCTGAGGACCAGGACCCCCCTTTAGATCACAATGGGGTAAGAAGGTCACAACGATTAACAGAACAAAGGCAAAAACAGCAGAATATGAACTATGGTGCACCGTATCGGGGTTTTTTTCAATGAGGGGGGGGGGTTAGCACCTGAACATGCTTGTATTGAATTTGATAACATTATTTATGATGTGAATGAGGAAGTAGGACCAACTTTGGTGGTTAATGACAAACAGGATTTTAATATTTATAATTACAGCAATGTGGATGTTACTGGTGAATGGGGAAACTTTTTAGAGAGGGGGTTGAATGTTGTACCTAGCAAAAGAGGTGATGTGGTGCAAAGTATTATACAACTTAAATCCTTTACTAGGAAATTGAATCTGGGTTTTTTATACAAAGATAGGAATTACATACTAAGGAATGAATTAACAAAGCCAAGCACTTTTTTGCCTATTGCCCACACTGTGATTAGTTTGTTTGAGAAAGTTTGTGAAAAACAGGTCCGTGATGTACTGAAAAATAAACTGAATGGTAGTATGCAAGCTAATCTAACCAAGGGTGAAGTTAGTTTGTTAAATAAAATTGCATCTAATAAAACTATAAGAATTATGAAGCCAGATAAGGGTGGGGACTTGTTGTTATGGATGGGGTTGACTATATTGACAGGATATTCAGCATATTATTTATTGATACCTATGACGAAGCATCAAGGAATGAATTAAACATTGCTTACAGGAATGTTTAACTAAACTTAGACCAGATGATTCTTAATGGAGAACTTACTAATGATGAGCGCAGATATCTGTCTATGGATCACCCTAGGATTCCGACTATGTTCGGAATCCCCAAAATACATAAAAAATCCCCCCTTACACCCTATAGTGGATGCACCAGGTTCCATCACCTTTACAATAGCTAAAATATTGATTTTCATCTTAAGAACATTCTTACTGGTTATGAATACATTTTCACTCATTCCTGGGACTTTATATCAAAGGTTAAGAATGAGTTTTATTCAGATGAACTTATTTTAGTCACAGTTAATGTATGTGATTTGTTTTCAGTAATTCCGCAAGAGGCAGGTTTGGATATGTTTTATGAATTTGTGTGTCAACATCCAGGTTTTTCTGGGAATAAAGCAAACCCCCTTAGGAATCTGATGAAAATGGTCTTAGAAAACAATTTCCTGATTTTTGAAATCCAGATATAAAACAAGTAAAAGGGGTGGCAATG
This sequence comes from Protopterus annectens, assembly GCF_019279795.1. Lineage (NCBI taxonomy): Eukaryota > Metazoa > Chordata > Ceratodontiformes > Protopteridae > Protopterus > Protopterus annectens. Next base: position 1,592,949,466 of record NC_056728.1, read on the forward strand.
GGGGCAGGATGTGCCCCGATTTTTGCAAACATTGTCCTAGCTCAATGGGAGAAAACCTGTATTTTTACATCAGGTTTTGAGGATGAGTGGAGTATGTATGGGAGATTTTCAGATGACATAGTAATTTTTTGGAAGGGTAGCGAGTCAATATTAATGGAATTCTTTGGCTATTTGAATAATTGTACAGATTTCTTAAAGTTTAAAAGGAATATGGATTATGAGAAAGTTAAATATATTGATGTCACTATTCACAAGGACAGGACTACCAAAAAATTTGTGTCTACACTGTATAGGAAACCAACATAATCAAACACTTTGCTACATTTTAGCAGTTGCCACCCTCCACATCAAAAGAAGGCTCTAGTTAAGGGCCAATGTGTCATATACATACATATATATATATATATATATATATATATATATATATATATATATATATATATATATATATATATACATATAGATGTACATATATATATATATATATATATATATATACACATGTGTACATACATGTGTACAAACTTTATGGAGTGGGACAGGAAGTTAGGCAGAAATGGGGGGAAGTGAGTAGACTGAGGGGGGAGGGGATATGCAGACAGAGAAGCAGTGAGATAAACTGCTGCAGGTGGGACCATTCAGTTTGGAAAGGAGGCAGGGAATAGGAGACAGGAAGGGAGAGTAGAAAACGGAAATTGTTGGATTAGATCAGGAATATAAGTCCACAGGGAGGGGGGGGGGGGTAGGACCATGTAAAGCATAGAAATAGATAAGAATTGTGAGTAGAGAGCCAAAGGAAGGAGAAATGTGAGGAAAAACAAATCAGTAGAGTGCGAGAGCCAGAAGGTAAGTTTGCAGAGATATATTTTAAGTTCGAAGACTGACAGTGAAATGGAGTTGAATGGAGATATGTACTAAAATGACAGTATAGAAGGGTCAGAGGCTTTGAGCTTAGAGGAGATGGGAATATGTGGAGTGGAGGAAGAGGATAGGTAGTCCTGGGAGAATATAGAGGGAGAGAGCAGTGGGAGAGATATCTAGGAAACACTGAAGAATGAAAATAAGGTACCAAGTGGGAAAAAGTAGTAGAGACAGCAAGAAGGTAAAGGAGCGCCACCTAGTGGACAGTTTGGATGAGTGTAACAGAGACACCTACGGGGAATATCCAGTTAGGGGATGGAAGGGGATTATCAGACTCAGCAAAGGGTAAAATAAAATATGGGAGGGAGAGTAGGGATAATAGATAAGGAAAGGGGAAGAGCTGGCTGCTGGCTGGCCTGGCAAAGGAGCGCACTGCAACCTACTAAAAAGTATGTACTACCTTTACAAATTACAAGATGGATAAAGCAGTATGCATACTTTCTCTGAAATGTCCTGGTAGGGAGCAGATGGGATTTTAGGTTGATTTAATGTCCCTTGTATATGGGTTCTCAGCATGGACTTCCGTTAGGGTGCATTCAGGAGGAGAAGGAGGATAGGCAGGAACACAAGTTTCTCTGAAATGTCCTGGTAGGGAGCAGATGGGATTTTAGGTTGATTTAATGTCCCTTGTATATGGGTTCTCAGCATGGACTTCCATTAGGGTGCATTCAGGAGGAGAAGGAGGATAGGCAGGAACACAAGTTTCTCTGAAATGTCCTGGTAGGGAGCAGATGGGATTTTAGGTTGATTTAATGTCCCTTATATATGGGTTCTCAGCATGGACTTCCATGGACTCCATTTCTGCCTAACTTCCTGTCCCACTCCATAAAGTTACCACTTCCAAGGAGGCACCATGTTTATTCTATAGTCCTGCCCCTGGTTGCTGTGCATCCCTGGCTCTAGCGTTTGCGGTTTCCTACCGTAAGTACATGCTCTGAAGTCTCTAATGTTATACTGATGTTATAAATTATGTTTGTGCCTGCTTTATATTGTCTCCCTGAATATTGTATTTGTGTGTAATTAGCTCTCCGACTGCAAACGCTTATTTTAACATAGCGCTTTGCACGTGGATCCAGCTTTCTGTTAGGTGTTTGTACTCTTTCTGTATGCCGCTCGACTGAGGCTACACTAGCTCACATATAAAATTTGCAACCATTTTTTACACTAGCTCACATATAGAACTTGCAACCATTTTTTATTCGGGTATTTTTCTCTCCCTGTGTAAATCCTGATGTATGCAAGCTCTTACTCGGCTACCAGTGCTATTTTAATTTAATTTGTTCGTTCTAGGACTAGCACGCTGTTCTGTAACTGTTGTGCGAGCCCTGTTTAATCACCTTATTTGAAATTGTGCAAGCTGCTTGTAATATGTAACTTCTATACCTACTTTAATTTTTTGTGGGGCTTGCTCTAAGCGATAAATATTGGGCTAGTTGTAATTCATATTTAAAAGTTTAATCGCTCTATTGGAACTGTGCAAGATGCCTTTAATATGTAACTTCTATACTTATTCTAAATGTTTTTGTGGGGCTTGCTCTAGGCGATTAACAAAACTTGGGCTAGTAGTCATTTGAATATCTTTTCTGGAACTGCGCTAATTGTATTTTACAAACGCTACTTGCCTGAATCCAAATATACTGTGTACATATTGGGTTTAAATACTTAGCTATATGACCAGGTCGATTAATCTGAGTGTGTGCAGTTTGCAGTAATTGCTCTAACCACAATAGCAGTACTCATATGGAGTACCAACTCCTGCTGTTTGAAACATTTTCATGAACACATGTTAGAATACATTTGCAATGCAATTTGTCCCAGTTTGCTTAGCTTTTGTAGCTAATTGGTTTTTGACTGTTATTCCAAAGTTACATTGTACATTAGAGTTTTGTTTTTATTTACATTTTCCTACCTATTCTTAGCTTTGTTTGTGATATTTGGTACTTGATAGAGGTTAACTTAATTTATCTGAACTGCTTTGTCCATTTTATCACTTTTTCAGATTAACTGTGTATGTTATGCCTGTCTGCTTCTCAGCTCTTGACACCTATACTGCCTGCTTCATTACATTTTTTTTCTCTCACTTGCATGTTCCAGCTTGTGTTCCTGCCTATCCTCCTTCTCCTCCTGAATGCACCCTAACGGAAGTCCATGCTGAGAACCCATATACAAGGGACATTAAATCAACCTAAAATCCCATCTGCTCCCTACCAGGACATTTCAGAGAAAGTATGCATACTGCTTTATCCATCTTGTAATTTGTAAAGGTAGTACATACTTTTTAGTAGGTTGCAGTGCGCTCCCTTGCCAGGCCAGCCAGCAGCCAACTCTTCCCCTTTCCTTATCTATTTAAATTATCCCTACTCTCCCTCCCATATTTTATTTTACCCTTTGCCGAGTCTGATAATCCCCTTCCATCCACTAACTGGATATTCCCCGTAGGTGTCTCTGTTACACTCATCCAAACTGCCCACTAGGTGGTGCTCCTTTACCTTCTTGCTGTCTCTACTACTTTTTCCCACTTGGTACCTTATTTTCATTCTTCAGTGTTTCCTAGATATCTCTCCCACTGCTCTCTCCCTCTATATTCTCCCAGGACTACCTATCCTCTTCCTCCACTCCACATATTCCCATCTCCTCTAAGCTCAAAGCCTCTGACCCTTCTATACTGTCATTTTAGTACACATCTCCATTCAACTCCATTTCACTGTCAGTCTTCGAACTTAAAATATATCTCTGCAAACTTACCTTCTGCCTCTCGCACTCTACTGATTGTTTTTCCACATTTCTCCTTCCTTTGACTCTTCCCGCTCCGTTCACCCTGCGGGCTCACTCCGCTCCCCTACCCTGCCCCCATTTCCCACCCGCCCCCAGCACCTCTACCTTTATACCTCTCATAAGCCCTCCCACATATACCAATTAACTAATCAGAGTCCTTCATTACCCCTCCCACTCTTAGTCCTCCACCCCACTATGCCTCACTTTACCAATTAACCTATCATAGTCCTTCTACTTACTACCCCTCCCACTCTCTCATCCCACTCCATTATATTTCTCTTCTCATCACATATATTCCCTTTCTCTCCCCTGCAAATACTCCCAACCCCATCCTTTTCCTAAGCCCCCCACCCATTTTGCCTGCACAACTCCACTACATCTATCTCTTTAACTTCCCTTTGCTGAACATGCCATCCAAAATCCTTCATACTATCTATGTCCCATCCTCACTTCTTGTACTACTCATTCCTCTATATTATGCTACTTCCTACTCTTACAAAATACCCTTCTCCCTACCTCCTACACAAACCAACCCTTGTACTCACCTACAACCATCTCTATCTACCCACTACAACAACATATATTCCGCTCTTATTCCTCCCAAAACACTGTACCTTTTCCTTCCCAAAAACTTCACCGTACCAAAAACATTCACTCTTAAACTCCTCCCACCCCCTAACAGCTTCTTACTTCATAAACCCAAAAGACTAAGAGTTACTTCCAATAATGACCTAGTCTTATCTGGCGATATTCATCCTAACCCTGGCCCCTGCCTCACTACTAACAACTCCCCCCCAACCCCTTTTTCTCCCACTGGAAACTATCATAGTCCCCCTCCCACTTCTTCTACCGCTTCATCTCCTAACCCCCTTAAGTTCTTCACTATCAATGCTCAGAGCCTAAATAACAAAATACACCAACTACAAGCTTGGATTTGCCACAACCAACCTGACATCTTAGCCATCCCTGAAACCTGGCTAAAACCCCACATCGCTGACTCTGAAATCTTACCTCCTGGTTTCGAAATCCTCAGAAGTGACCGATTAAATAAAAAAGGTGGAGGCTCTGTAATAATCTTCTCTAAGCTCCTCTCCCTGATCCCTTTACAAATCCCAACTCCACAATTCAAAAATGCTGAACTTACACCCAGTCTCCTACGACTAAATAAACATAAGAACATCTGCATTATCTCCCTTTACATATCCCCAAGTGACAACATCACTACCCTCGAAAATATTCTTTACTGAGCCTCAACAGAAATCAAATTCGAAACCTACATTCTAGGCGACGTTAACATTGATTGGAATAAAATCAACTCTCCTTCCCCCTCCCAATTCATTAACCTCTACAACTTCACCCAAGTAATCCACTCACCGGCCTAACAAAAACAATCCCCCAGGATCCATCATTGACTGGATCCTAGTCTCTCATCCAAACAAAATAATTCTTTCTGCCACTATCCCTGACACCTTCAGTGACCATCTCCCCACTTTCAAACACCGCTCAGCTAACTCCACCCAATATCTACACCATTACATCCACACTCGTAATCTCAGCAACTTCAACCCCACAATCTTCTCAAACATTTTTAAACATACTAACTGGCAGATCCTAAATTCTCTTCCCCTAGACGACGCTGTAGAACAATTTAACTATCTTCCTAAATACTCTTAACTCTCTAGTCCCACCGAGAAACAAATGAGTCAAAGCTAATTCTGCCCCTTGGCTATCCAAAGAAACAAAACAAATCATGCATCAAAGGGACAAATCCTGGAAGCTATACCAGAAAAATAAAATGCCTTCATCCCTGCTCCAATACACCCAACTCCGCAACCAAGCAAAAAAACTAATCATCCTGGACAAAAAAAACTACTACAATAAACTTCAGTCCAACCATAATAAAAAACCAAAACAGTTCTGGAAATCAGTTAATTCCCTTCTCCATCCAGGATCCAGGGGTTTCTAAGCTCTCTCTCCAACAAATTCTTTACTGAATCTATAGCTAATCTAACTAAATCCTTCCCTAACAATAATACATCCAACTCTCTGTCCTTTACACCTAACATCCCCTTTAGCTGTCCTCTCAATTTCCAGCTGAAACCTGTTTCAACCACATTTATAAAAACGCTCTTATCCAAACTAAAGCCATGCTCTAGTACCCCTGACAACATCCCCTCCTCCTTCCTTAAATGTGCTGCTGAAGGTATTGCTCTCCCTATCAGCATCTTAATTAACAGATCTTT